>NW_028150841.1:0-28104 GCF_964638095.1 Poromitra crassiceps | reverse complement strand
CAGTGTGTTCACCTGCAGCACAGGGTCAGCTGCAGTGACTGACACAGATCCACTCCTCATCCACCTCCACACTGTCAGAGTGTCACTGCCTCTCAGGTCACACAGCTGGCCCCTGGCATCCTGACAGGGAGGGAGTGTTTGTGTGTGTGTGTGTGTGTGTGTGTGTGTGTGTGTGTGTGTGTGTGTGTGTGTGTGTGTGTGTGTGTGTGTGTGTGTGTGTGTGTGTGCGCGAGAGAGAGAGAGAGACAGGGAGAGAGAAAAGTGTGTGCTAAGTTGCCTCCCTGCTGTACCTACTGAACTTGGCTGGGACAGTCATGGGACTTCTCTCTCTCTCTACCTCTTCCCCACTCGCCCCAACGTCCCCCACCTCCTCCTCGCCCCCCTCCTCCTCCTCGCCCTTTCCTCTGGCGTAAAGCCAACATAACCTGGCCAGGTCGTGTCCATTGAATTAATATTATGCTGGCCTGTTACATGA
Organism: Poromitra crassiceps; assembly: GCF_964638095.1. Classification (NCBI taxonomy): domain Eukaryota; kingdom Metazoa; phylum Chordata; class Actinopteri; order Beryciformes; family Melamphaidae; genus Poromitra; species Poromitra crassiceps. The sequence continues at coordinate 27,629 of NW_028150841.1, read as the reverse complement.
CCACGTCCTTATATCACTGTCCTCTATACTGACTGTACAGTGGAAGTGAGACAATGGACCGCGCGCGCACGCGCACGCGCACACACACACACACACACACACACACACACACACACACACACACACACACACACACACACACACACACACACACACACACACACACACACACACACACACACGGTGCAGTGTTTGCAGGGAGACAGCTGGTCAACACCAATGGTACATATTGGATTTCACCCATTAGCATTAGGATGCCAATGTGAGAATCATGGAGAGAGAGGGGCTACTGATTGTTCAAGCCTACAATAATACACACGTTTACTAGGGGTGGGGGGAAAAATTGATACACCACAGTATCGCGATATTTTGCCTGACGATATTGTATCGATATTTGGACGCCAAGTATCGATATTGAAAAAAAAAAAAAAAAAAAAAAAAATTTTGCAGGCCATGCCAGGCCACCGGGCTACTATAAACTTTAGTTCCAAGGCCAGCAGTAAACAAACGGTAGCATATTTTCATTTTGTTTTAACAGTAACAGTTTTGTCATAACAGTAATTTACAAATTCCCCAGTTACTGAATGGGCTGCACAAGATGTTTTGTGTAAGTGAAGTGAAGTTGCAAAAACTACATAAGTACAGTAGTCCACACACACATCCAGTTAAGGTGGACTGTAAGTAGACTGTAAGAAACAGTTCAGTTTGTCAGGTGCATGCAACTATGACATGACTTTATGAAAGTTGTTGGTCTGTCTACTTGACAATGTTGCTGCAATAAAATGGTTGAAGTCAGATGTACAGACTGAAAAATTGTTCTTATATAAACCAGATGTTGACAAAGTTTTCCTTTGGGGACATCATTTGCAGTTGAAAATATAAGAAATCGCAATATATCGAAATATCGCAATATTCAATATATCGCAATATCGAAAATATCGCAGTATTGCAATACTATCGTATCGTGAGTCAAGTATCGTTTCAGTATCGTATCGTGGGCATCTGGTGATTCCCACCCCTAACGTTTACAGAAGCCTCCATTCACTCACTCACTCACTCACTCACTGACTCACTCACTCACTAGTTTTCACTCCTGTTTTGGATCTAGTTACAATGTACTGGCTTTAAAATAATAATCAGTATCCAAGTATATTGTAGATTAGTTATCTGAAAGTAAGTTATTTGTGTAGTTTCATGATTGTATCTAGATGTATTTGGCTTGGCTTCTTCAATATGGCACAGACTACATGCTCTGTGGCATATTAAAGGATCTCTGAGTTTCCAATCTACATACAGTATAGCCTGCCAGTTTTGACTGTGGGACTTTTATCATAACAATGGTGTTGTGGCCTCAGGGCCCTAAAGCCCCCCTCGTTTCATTTCCATCTCTATAGCTCTGTGAGTTCAGTGAGATTTGGCTGTGCATCAGCATGGCAGCAGCACGCACCGTCTCTCATGTCTGCCTCAGACATCATCCACGGCGTTTTGAGTTGTGAGCGCGGGTGATTATGAAGCTGCTGCAGCTCTGAAAATAGGCTCACTTTCAAGTGCAGATTTCTCTGGGGGGGAAAACTTGTGTGATCATCTCTCAAAACATTCCTTTCTTTCTGCAGCAAACATGTCCCACATGAAGAGAGGGTGAGGAATCTTGGAATGGGGCCAAAGCACTTTTGGGGAACATGAAATCTTGGATGGAGACTGTTTTCTCTGCACGATATGCACACATGATGAGGCGCCCGGGTAGTGCAGCGGTACTGTAGATTCACTCGCTACCAACACCAGGGCCACGCAGGTTCGCGCCCCGCACGGGTTACCTACCGGCTGGGTCGGGCGTCCGTACAGACACCCGTGTCTGCGGGTGGGAAGCTGGATTAGGGTACGTCGTGTCCTGGTCACTGCACTAGCGCCTCCTCTGGCCGGTCGTCTGTTCAGCGGGGAGAGGAACTGGGGGAATAGCGTGATCCTCCCATGCGCTACATCCTGCCGGTGAAACCCCCTCGCTGTCAGGTTGGTGACTTCATACAGTACAGTATGTGTCAGAGGAAGCATATGAGAGGCTACACCCTCCCCAGATCGGCAGGAGTGAGCAACGACCGAGACAGCTTGTTAGGGGGAATTTGCCAAGTACAATTAAGGAGAAAAACAGAAAAAAAGATAAGCACACACACACACACACACACACAGACAGAGAAACACAATATACACACAGAAACACACACACACACACACACACACACACACACAAACTAAACTTCCATCCTTAAGAGAATCTTGAAACCTGACTGACTCCCAGGCCTGATCCTTGATCTAACCCTAACTAAACGTAGAGTGAAGACATTGATTTGTTCATAAAATGATTGACTTCTCTCTTTATATCTGATATTGTGTGCATGAATGTATTTGGAAGCAATGTTCTTATTAACAGTGTTATTGTCTTTAACCATAAAAAATTCAAATTCATTCGAAATCAAATTTGAGTAACATACTATAGGTGTTGATGATTAGATCAAATACAATAAGTGAAACAAGACTAAGCAGGCCCCGGACTACTGCTCCTGATGCTCAACACTCACGCATGTGTGTTTTAACGATGGGGAGTGATTGAGTCAGTCAGTCAGTCAGTCAGTCAGTCAGTCAGTCAGTAAGCCCCTGAGATGTACAGTAGGAATATAAGATATATTAATATTTACATGAAAACTCATTTGATTCTGGGTTTAAGATCTCCTGCTGTATCATAACTGTATGGAGAGCTGCAAAGCAGGACTGAAGATGTACTAGCATGTTTGGTTTATAGATGTGTGGTGTCTATTAGGGGTGTGCCGAAAAATCGTTTCTTAGATGCATCGCGATGAGACACGTAACGATTCAAATCGATGCAAAATGTTCGATTATCGATTACTTTTCCTGACCACAGAAACAGAGCCGTAGCGCCCGGAACGAAAAAAGTCGGCCGGACAATTTTAAGGGACGGACTCATAAGACCGACTGTAGACAGAGAAAATGGCGGCGGCAGCTAACGCGCTAGCTCTGACTGAGCGTCAGATTCACCCATCTGGGTTAAAATCCACCGTGTGGAGGCAATTCGGGTTTTATGAACATGAAGGCAGAACGACGATTGACAGAAGCTACTCCGTGTGTAAGACGTGTAAAACACGAATCAAGTACAGTGGCAACACCACGAACATGAGGCAGCACCTCACGCGTTTCCATCCCGGGTGGGAGGAGGAGAAGACGCTGGTTGTTGCTACTGCTAACCAACCTAACTATGTCACGGTAACGGCACACTTCTCATAAGTGACAACGACTGGGAGCTGGTGAGTTATGTCCTCCAGACAAGAGTGATGACTGAGAGCCACACGGGTGCACAGAATAAACAGAATAAGCTATTTTTGTATTAATCCTGCCAGTACAGAAATCTGTGAAAACAGCAGAATAAGCTATTTGTTTTTTATATTAATCCTAAATCTGTGAAAACAGCAGAGAATTTTGGTTAAAAGAAAATAAGTCTTATTTCTAAAGGCACTTTATTTAAAATAATCTCACCTGTAATTTGTTGTGAATAAGAGCAGCTTTTTGTTGTGGGAAATGTTTTGGATGTATTGTTTGGTCGGATTGATCTAAATAAAAGATAATGGAGGTACATTTGTTTGTTTACTTTAATTAATGGATACTGACAAAGAAATCCTGTATGGGGAAAAAGATGCATCGAAAATCGTGATTAATCGTAATAATCGTAATAATCGTTTAATCATCGAATCGTAGCACCCTGAATCGTAATCGAACCGAATCGTGAGGTGCCTAAGGTGGCACACCCCTAGTGTCTATGTATATTTGTGTGTGTGTGTGTGTGTGTGTGTGTGTGTGTGTGTGTGTGTGTGTGTGTGTGTGTGTGTGTGTGTGTGTGTGTGTGTGTGTGTGTGTGTGTGTACCACGTGGGTCTCTGTGACACAGCCTCTGGGCCTCTGCTGAATGAGAGGGCTTATTTTTATTGTAAGAGGAAGGGAGGAGAGAGGAGTGACGAGAGGAAGGAGGGAGATTTCCCGCTCTGAAACTTGTAAATGAGATTTGCTAACCCCTGGGCACAACATCCATTTTGTGTCCCACATCGATGGGAGAGAAAAAAAACAGCTATTTCAATCTCAATTTCCTCTGTCTCTGAAGTCTACAGCATACACTCACACTAAGATGCATGACGTGTTGCAGCCACTGCATCACTCATTGATAGCTGTGGGTCATCTAGCCGTTACAGACCTGTCACAAAGTGTTTGCTAATCATTCTTGGTGTGTTTTTATTGTTTTATTTACCTTGGAGAAGCAGATGGGTGGGGCTTTGTGAGTGCCGCTCACTTTAATTTATTCATTTTGTGAGATTTTGTGCTTTTTTTTTATCTTGTTTTAGTTGTTTTAAAAAGTAGGCCTAAATATTTTTAAAATAAATTATGTTCAGTTTAGTTTATTAGGATCCCCATTAGCTGCAGCAAATGCTACAGCTACTTCTTACTGGGGTCCTTACTGTCTAAATATTACAGGTAAACTCCCAGTAAAGAAGAGGATAACAGTTAGCCTCAACCGTGTAAAATTAAGCTTTATTTTCCGTCTCATTTTATGGAGTATAGTTGGCTGAAGCCTCTTGCTTTGGTTTGGTCCTGATGGTCGACGTAACCACAGAGAACGTTACCCTATCTCGTAACAGCTATTGGTTACCTACCTCGTAACAGCTATTGGTGGACAGTTTTATTTTGGAGAGCAAAGCGTGGTAATCAGAGGAGCAGAAAGTGTGACGGCTGTCACTGTGTTCCCTTAATGCGTACATTAAAATGAACGATGGAAATGATGGAAAAGGAAAACCATTAGTGTTCTGATGCAACTTGGCAAGCGCAATTGGTGGCCTCTCGTTCAAAGTGATGGATTATCTTTACCAAGCCAATTAGAAGTCTCCAGGGTTGTTTTCTATTCTGTGTGGAACTGAATGGGAGTGAATGAGCGTAGAGGTCTGGCAAAACAGAATAAAAAATAGATCTAATCATGACGCATGTATGTAATTCAATCATGAGAGGCCAGTTGGTAGGATTTAACAAACTTTATTTAGCAATCGGCATGCATGGCAAATACTTTGGCGCATGACTCCATTGGCGCTCCTCTTGAGGCAAGAGGAGGGCATCTGCATAGGGTCCCCCCCCCCCCCCCCCGTGGGGGATCCTACAGGAGTCAAGACTCGTTGGTGGTGGACTGGGGAGGTGGGTGGGGCAAAACGACGCTTGAGAGGACGGCTTCAGGGGAGATGGACTGCCGTGAAGCTAGCTGCTGCTATGATCGGCCAGAGAGAGAGAGGTGACGTAGAACCCTTGCTATATATACTGTATGAGAATGAACTGACGTCATACTTGGACTTTGACTGACCACGACATAGCTGACGTCATACTAGAACTTGACTGACGTCACGGGGTGATCAGGTTATGCATGTGTGGCCTTCTGCTTGGAGACCTCACAAGATCAGTGTTTCCCCTACCATTTTACAGGGGGTGCCCCCGCCAGGCCAGAATTTTTTTTGATGCCAAATCATTCAAAACAAAAAGCATTTTGCTTTTAGGAGCATCATGCCAGCGTGCAGCGCTGTTCCAAAACGTGTCAACGTGTGTCGTTGCCTGGGAAACACACATCCCATAAAAAAAAATCCCACAACTGTTCGCATTGCATCCCATAATAGTGTGACGATACTTGGGATGCCATTGCGAACATAGATGCAAACAGGTTAGCCAAAGGTTTAGCGTCGCCACTTGCCAGCGAGGGCCCCCACCGTTGCGGTCGGGGGTAAGTTTCGAAATCCCTCCAGGCCTGAAAAATGTTCTCGGGGAAACACTGAAAGATGACACAATTAGCATTAAAGGGATGGAAAATATGAGCAAAAACTTAAACCATGCTGGAATTGGAACTGATCTAATTGATTTAAAATACCTTCCTGTGATTTTGGCACTCTGCCCACCTAGCAACACTAGCGATGCTTTGCTGACCAGCAGGCTCCTCACTAGTATCCTTGCAGGCTGTGGCTAATACAGCATATCATCTCTAGAACACAATAGTAGCAATGATCCAGGATCTGTCCATCCAATAAAACCACCCAGTGCTAAAAATAGGCCCATTCAGAACAGTGCAGAAAGAAGAGCTGCTCCTTCAATCGACCTCGCCCTTCCCATGGGACGTGCCAGGCCGGTGCCAATGTGCCAGGGACCCGATCTGTCCTCTGTGTCTCCTTCAAGGCCTTGTCCAGGTCTGTCCTCTCTGTCTCCTTCAAGGCCTGTCCAGGTCTCCTAAGACGGTGATTAACATGATTATGGGTCTTACTTAAACCCTCTGGCTGCATGGGAGCGGTATAGGAGGAGGAGAGGTGAAGGTGATAGATACATAGAGATGTATGAGAAAAGGGAAAACATTTGAAAACATACTGTATATATACGTATATCTCCATCGGATCCATGACATGTATTTTAGTAGAGCCCGACCGATATATCGGTCCACCGATATTTTCTTATTTTGTATTTTTTGAGTTATAGACAGCATGTTGTGTATATTTTATCTTTTTTCTTAACTCAAGTTCTATTTGATATTTGTTCCATTTGTGTTTTTCTATTTCTAGTTATTTATCATTATTAAATTCCCAGTGGTGAAGTTTACCGTTTCATTGCATTGATGTGATTTTGGACAATAACGTTTATTGATAAGCTGTAAAATATCCTGCCTACATTACATATCTCAAGTCATGTCAAGTCATATCTTTGTCAAGTGTTTGATATATGAGGGATCATTGCAAAACTAGAACGACCGCAACGCGGACTTATGCCTCCGCCATTAGTTCATTCTTGAGTCCAAGTGGATGTTGGAGCCAAATAGGAAGAAATTGCATCAATGCGTTTCTGTGCAGAATTGGATATTTGAGCCAAATGTGAAGAAATTTAGTCAATGTGTTACTGAGATATGGCGTTACCGAGCTTGAAAATGGCATTTGTTAGGTCACTGTGACCTTGACCTTTGACCTTTGATAACCAAAATGGAATCAGTTCATCCTTGAGCCTAAGTGAATGTTTAAGGCGAATCTGATGAAATTCCGTCCAGGCGTTCCTCAGATATCGCGTTAACAAGCTTGAAAATGGCGTTTGAGAGGTCACAGTGACCTTGACCTTTGACCTTTGACCACCAAAATCTAAACAGATCATCCTTGAGCCTAAGTGAATGTTTAAGGTGAATCTGATTAAATTCCGTCCAGGCATTCCTCAGATATCGCGTTAACAAGCTTGAAAATGGCGTTCGAGAGGTCACAGTGACCTTGACCTTTGACCTTTGACCACCAAAATCTAATCAGATCATCCTACCTTTGACCACCAAAATCTAATCAGATCATCCTTGAGCCTAAGTGAATGTTTAAGGCGAATCTGATGAAATTCCGTCCAGGCGTTCCTCAGATATCGCGTTAACAAGCTTGAAAATTGCGTTGGAGAGGTCACAGTGACCTTGACCTTTGACCTTTGACCACCAAAATCTAATCAGATCATCCTTGAGCCTAAGTGAATGTTTAAGGCGAATCTGATGAAATTCCGTCCAGGCGTTCCTCAGATATCGCGTTAACAAGCTTGAAAATGGCGTTCGAGAGGTCACAGTGACCTTGACCTTTGGCCACCAAAATCTAATCAGATCATCCTTGAGCCTAAGTGAATGTTTAAGGCGAATCTGATGAAATTCCGTCCAGGCGTTCCTCAGATATCGCGTTAACAAGCTTGAAAATGGCGTTCGAGAGGTCACAGTGACCTTGACCTTTGACCTTTGACCACCAAAATCTAATCAGATCATCCTTGAGCCTAAGTGAATGTTTAAGGCGAATCTGATGAAATTCCGTCCATGCGTTCCTCAGATATCGCGTTAACAAGCTTGAAAATGGCGTTCGAGAGGTCACAGTGACCTTGACCTTTGACCTTTGACCACCAAAATCTAATCAGATCATCCTTGAGCCTAAGTGAATGTTTAAGGCGAATCTGATGAAATTCCGTCCAGGCGTTCCTCAGATATCGCGTTAACAAGCTTGAAAATGGCGTTCGAGAGGTCACAGTGACCTTGACCTTTGACCTTTGACCACCAAAATCTAATCAGATCATCCTTGAGCCTAAGTGAATGTTTAAGGCGAATCTGATGAAATTCCGTCCAGGCGTTCCTCAGATATCGCGTTAACAAGCTTGAAAATGGCGTTTGAGAGGTCACAGTGACCTTGACCTTTGACCTTTGACCACCAAAATCTAATCAGATCATCCTTGAGCCTAAGTGAATGTTTAAGGCGAATCTGATGAAATTCCGTCCAGGCGTTCCTCAGATATCGCGTTAACAAGCTTGAAAATGGCGTTCGAGAGGTCATAGTGACCTTGACCTTTGACCTTTGACCACCAAAATCTAATCAGATCATCCTTGAGCCTAAGTGAATGTTTAAGGCGAATCTGATGAAATTCCGTCAAGGCGTTCCTCAGATATGGCGTTAACAAACATCCGTACGGACGGACGGACGGACATCCGTACGGACGGACAACCCGGATCCATAATGCCTTCGGCCTGGCTTCGCCCGGCGGAGGCATAAAAATGTGTAATATAATGGGTATATATAATAATATATATATATATATATATATATATATATAATTAATAATAATATCGGCCGATATATCGATATCAGAATTTTTTTACTCCCCAATACCGGTATCAGGCGGGAATCAATTTCTACACATTTGATTGCATCTTCTCTCAACAAACAATACAATGGTGAGAGAAATGTGCCATGCTAAAAACTACAAAGCATGAAGGTTAGTAATAGTTGTATGCTGCTGCTGCCACAGCACCACTGTATGTATGTATGTATGTATGTATGGAAGGAGTGAGGAGAAGGAAACAAACATGGCCTGGCTCTTCTTGATCGTCAAAAGGCCTCCGGGCGGGGAAAGGGAGGGAGTGTAAGACGGTGTCAATGGAAGAAAAGAAGGTGAGGCGCTTGACGAGAAACATATCTGCAGCAGAGTAATGGAGTCCATGACAGGAAGGAGAGAGCACGGGCAGGATTAGAAACCAATCGGGATTAGTCAGAGGATCTGCGGCTCACGCTGCTCAGCTGCTGCCCCTGCAGGCATCTGATGACACATGCACCGCAATGCCAAGTCAGGCCACCAGTCAGACCAGATCTGTGTGTGTCTGTGAATGTGTGCGAGCGTGTGTACCCACACACACACACACACGCGCACACACACACACACACACACACACGCGTGCACACACGCACACACGCACAGACACACACACACACACACACACACACACTCTTACTCTTTGCCAGCAAACAAACACAAGCCTTTTGCAAATTTGCAGGATGAAATGATTGTTTATGGTGATATTATTTGAATGTAATGTTGATCAGACAGAAAATCCCTTGAGAGGAGGATTAGAGACGCATTGCAATATAGAGTATTCTAATCCATGCACTATGTGCTACTAGCTCTTTGCTTTAATATCCATGAAGTTAAAGTGCTGGCACAAAGTCAAATATGTATTCTATCCCTTTCAATACAATTGGCTCATATAACAAGCTGACTAATAATACTTGAGAAATAACTTAATTACCACTCACTCTCTCTGCAGCCCTCTAATTATAAGCCTTTACAAAAGAGCTGCAGTAATGCACTGTTAAGTGTAATGGGAGTTTACTTAATTAGGGCTATAACACACGGGCATAGGAGCACACACACGCACGCGCACGCACACACACACACACACACACACACACACACACACGCACGCGCACACACACACACACACACACACACACACACACACACACACAGGTGGAACAGCGGTCATGGAGTAATTGGTAATAGTGATGGAAGTGTCCATTACAGTTTGATTTTCACACCAGGGCAGGGTTTCTTCGTCACAGGGAAGAGGCGTCTGATCCGTTTGCTTGCACACAGCCAGCCTTTGTTAACAGCTTTTTGAAGCAGCTAATATCTTTTTTGGAGACAACCGCAGCACAGCGTGATACACTACCTAGTAGTTTCCCTCTTTATTTCCACAATCAGTTCAAAGCTACTGCAGCATTTGACCATTATCTACTCTAGTAATGACCGCCTTCTATCTCCATCGGCGGTGCTAATGAGCGAGCAGGCGCGGGCTAACTGCGGCGGCTAATAGCGCTGGTCACACAGTCTAACAAGGTGTGAATATATATATATATATATGGCAGGCTCCAGGGGAAGGTAATGGAGGTGTTTGCTCTTATTATCACAGAGCTGGTGGGGTGCCCTAATGATGCCCCGGTGAGCGAGCGACGCAGCCAGCCAGCTAGCTAGCTAGCTAGCTAGCAGCAGCAGCAGCCACCCACCCAGCTAGCCTGGCCTGCTGCTCAGCTCCTTTGCTTATTTGCAGCAGATGTACACATGTACCAAGCTGGGCCTCCCTGGACCTGGAGTCCAATTGTGCGTTCAAGGTTGTGTGGGATGCGAACCTGGACTGCACACTGTGAGCTGTGACGGCTCCGTTTATGGGATGATGTGGGAACCCTTTATTTTGAAAGGGGTTCTACATCTGGTGTAGGAAACAAGGGACCAGGCAGGGTTGATATGAGACACATTAATATATCTTAATGAGTTACCCCAAGGTATGGCTCCATTTCTTTACATTGTTTCATTTATACGTAAACAGCACATACATTGTTGTTTCTCTATCTTCAAGCTGGGTACATTTTAATACCTCGTAAAATAGAATACATTTTATGAGGTATTAAAATTTATCCCAAAAATAACAAACTCACAAATAATAAGTGTATATCACCGTTTTATTATAATGATGAACAGCAGCAAAACAAATGGAGGCATTTCAGCCCTAGGCTTTCCTCAACAATTGTGCGTGTGACCCCTATTCAACAGCAGCCAGGAACCTGTTGGTAATTACAGCCAGCTGATACAAATAATCCTAACAGGCATCATAAAAAAAACACTACTAATAAGAAAAATAAGACAACTTAAGCCGTCAGAGGAGATATATCACATCGACTGATTGCAACAACCAGATAGTTAGTGACCGATTGATTTACACAGTAACAATAAAAAATACGCATGTGAGTCTCTACACCTGTAACCTCATCATGTGTAGAATCTCCAACTACAAATACATACACAAACAACCATCCTCAAGAGACAAATATTCAAATAGTAATGATAAAAAAGTATAATAAAAGGGAGGAAATATATCACATTCTATTATTACAAACCAGACACATGACCGATAGATCTACTGTACTCAATATATCACACATGTGATTGTAACAGCCAAATAAGTGATTTACCACAGATCTCACATATTGTGATAGTAAGTTGGATAAGTGACTGATAGATTTACAGGCCAACAATAAAAATGCATGTATGTACAGTATATATAGGCTGTAGACAATCATGTGCAAATCCTCCATAGAACACGCAAATAAATACACATACTGTATGAAAAATAGTAGTACAAATGTATCCAGCTTCAAGATAAGACAAAAATGACAAAAAAAGTAATTTGACATCTTTAAGGACCTTTTCTGCACAAAGTTACATCTTGATGCCAAAAGTCATTATGACTCTCATCATTTTTGGATCAAAAGTGAGGCTTATTCTAGTCTCGCAGTAGCAAGCCGTAGATACTGTATACATCTACAGTATATCTGGTGCACAACGCTTGAAAACCGGTTAAGGACCGCGCCCTAAGATCAAAACCAAATGCATGACAAGCCGTCACAGGCATATGAATTGACCAACCACAGACCTCCTTATTTGCGGGACGCAACTTGTGGGCGCTACTACATTTTGAGCGATGCACCAATGCACGCAGAGAGCCAGTCTTCCGCCATGACACTATTGGAGCCAGGGGATTTCTCAAGGCAAAACCCAGAAATGCTGACTTGTGATTCCGACCCTCCGTCGCTAATAAGCGTGCTGATGTAAGACGTTGGGTCTGACCAAGTGAGACTAGGCTCAATCTTGAGCGGTTGCCAACCTTTTCCACGCATGGCCCTGAAAATCTCAACAATGTTTGTGGCGCACATTCGACCGTAAACAGTACGAAGTCCAAATAATGGATTTTTTTTTTTTTCCCCCCAATATGTTTATTGTCATTTTTTCCTTATACACAACATACAGTGACAATACAACGTTAAGACATTTTACAACATACAGTACACACACACATACACACACAATCAACCTGCAACAATTCAAACTAACTACTGATAAAACAAATCAAACACTTCCTCCACATTGCTCACTTTTTTTTTTTTTTTTTTTATAACAAACTTTCAGGCAAGACCTCCGCCTCCATCTCTCATGAAACACATGTATGGCTCCCAGAGCTGAGCAAAATCTTTCCCTTTGCCCTTAGCAATGTACGTTAGTCTTTCCAGGCCAATACATTCAGAAAGTTCCCGTTTCCACATTCTTAGTGATGGCGCATCCATATTTTTCCAGCAAAGTGCCAAATAATGCATTCTCAGAGCATTTTATAAGCAGTGCAGCCACTTCTATAAGTGACTATTAGTATGTGTGTTTGAGCACGGAATGTGAGCGCAAGATTGAGCATGACATTTAGCCGAGGCCCCTCCCACAAGGAAGTGAGAGTGGAGACTGAAGGCACCGCGGCTCCAAGCACAAGCCAGTGACAGACCCACGCACACACGCACACACACACGGGTGCACGCACACACACATGGACACGCGCACGGGACAGACCTGCAAAACATGCACCACTTACTTCAACTCCTTCAACATTTTTATTTTAACGATAAAAGGAGCTCGTAATTAACTGCTGAACAGCTAATTACTATTGAATCAAGTTAGACTAAATTAACCTTTGAGGACGATAAAAAGAGCTGTCCATCAGCACCACACAGAAATCAGAAACAAAGTGAGGGGCCGTCTGCAATAGGCTAATTAACGAATAATTGATTGCAAATTAAATAACGGCATTGAAACAATGTAGAAATACAGTAATTCTCATACATTCGTTGATTTGGCGGTTGGGAATGGCTGATCTATATCTTATTCCATTTGTAATATTTGTTGATTGTACCCTGCAATATAGGATCAATTTAACATCTATATATCCTTTCACTCAAATGTGTCTTTAAAAATAAACCATTTTCCAAAATGAGGATCCGTTGATCTGGGATCAATCTTGTGAATGCTTCGCCAAATGAAACCCATGAGACTTCAGATGAAACATTGTCAGCAGGGTTATTTTGAGATACTTGATGTTTTTAATATTTGAGCAGATTGATTTGGGCTCTGGTCCTTGTCATCATGGGCGTAGAATTGGGTAGGGACGAGAGAGACTCTGAAATGTCCCTAGCAATTATTTTGATTGACAATAAACGTCGTTTTGTCCGTCAGTGTCTCGCCAATGTTAACTCATCATGTTCTCTACCACGCTGTGGGCTGTGTACAACAAGAGCCAAACCTCTGCGCATCGTCACCATGCAAGTGAAGACTCCATCCTATTATCAGTAACAGTTGTGTTTAGCCATTAAAGATTTATTTTAAGTTAGTTAAGTTAGTTTATTTATGCGTCACGTGCGTCTGTGACGAACGAAGACCGCAAGTAGTACTTACATGGTGGTTTATGTTGAGAGGGGTGTGTGTCTGTGTGTGCATGTGTGTGTGATTGTAAATTTGGCTAATTCAATGATTTGCTCAGTCAGGATGGCAGCCAAAAAAGAAAGGTGAACATGAGGATTTTATTTAATATATATGTAGTACTGTATATACAAGTCAAAAGGTAAGTAACTCGAGGAATATATTTTCTGAGTTGCTAATTTGCAGAATCAATAATAATAGTAATAATAATAATAATACTCAACTAAGCCATACACCTCCACTCTTCATATAGCATGAATGAATGAATGAATGTATTTGACAAAATTAAAAAAAATACAATACACCAACAAGCATACAGCATAAAATGATTCATCAGGATATCACAATAAAGTCAGCAAACTTATTTCCATTGTGGTCCTGAGACATCAATGTGTTATTTTGTCAGGTGACAGAAGCAGTCCAGCCAGGTAACATACGTCAGAGGAGGAGAGAGGCAGGTGGAGGAGAGGCAGGTGGAGGAGAGGCAGGTGGAGGAGAGGCAGGTGGAGGAGAGGCAGGTGGAGGAGAGGGCAGGTGGAGGAGAGACAGGTGGAGGAGAGACAGGTGGAGGAGAGGCAGGTGGAGGAGAGGCAGGTGGAGGAGAGGCAGGTGGAGGAGAGACAGGTGGAGGAGAGACAGGTGGAGGAGAGGCAGGTGGAGGAGAGGCAGGTGGAGGAGAGACAGGTGGAGGAGAGGCAGGTGGAGGAGAGACAGGTGGAGGAGAGACAGGTGGAGGAGAGGCAGGTGGAGGGAGAGGCAGGTGGAGGAGAGGCAGGTGGAGGAGAGGCAGGTGGAGGAGAGACAGGTGGAGGAGAGGCAGGTGGAGGAGAGACAGGTGGAGGAGAGGCAGGTGGAGGAGAGGCAGGTGGAGGAGAGGCAGGTGGAGGAGAGACAGGTGGAGGAGAGGCAGGTGGAGGAGAGGCAGGTGGAGGAGAGACAGGTGGAGGAGAGACAGGTGGAGGAGAGGCAGGTGGAGGAGAGGCAGGTGGAGGAGAGGCAGGTGGAGGAGAGGCAGGTGGAGGAGAGACAGGTGGAGGAGAGGCAGGTGGAGGAGAGGCAGGTGGAGGAGAGCAGGTGGAGGAGAGGCAGGTGGAGGAGAGGCAGGTGGAGGAGAGGCAGGTGGAGGAGAGGCAGGTGGAGGAGAGGCAGGTGGAGGAGAGACAGGTGGAGGAGAGGCAGGTGGAGGAGAGGCAGGTGGAGGAGAGGCAGGTGGAGGAGAGGCAGGTGGAGGAGAGACAGGTGGAGGAGAGACAGGTGGAGGAGAGGCAGGTGGAGGAGAGACAGGTGGAGGAGAGGCAGGTGGAGGAGAGGCAGGTGGAGGAGAGAGCAGGTGGAGGAGAGACAGGTGGAGGAGAGGCAGGTGGAGGAGAGGCAGGTGGAGGAGAGGCAGGTGGAGGAGAGGCAGGTGGAGGAGAGGCAGGTGGAGGAGAGACAGGTGGAGGAGAGACAGGTGGAGGAGAGACAGGTGGAGGAGAGGCAGGTGGAGGAGAAACAGGTGGAGGAGAGGCAGGTGGAGGAGAGGCAGGTGGAGGAGAAACAGGTGGAGGAGAGACAGGTGGAGGAGAGACAGGTGGAGGAGAGGCAGGTGGAGGAGAAACAGGTGGAGGAGAGGCAGGTGGAGGAGAGGCAGGTGGAGGAGAGGCAGGTGGAGGAGAGACAGGTGGAGGAGAGACAGGTGGAGGAGACAGGTGGAGGAGAGGCAGGTGGAGGAGAGAACAGGTGGAGGAGAGGCAGGTGGAGGAGAGGCAGGTGGAGGAGAAACAGGTGGAGGAGAGACAGGTGGAGGAGAGGCAGGTGGAGGAGAGACAGGTGGAGGAGAGGCAGGTGGAGGAGAGACAGGTGGAGGAGAGACAGGTGGAGGAGAGACAGGTGGAGGAGAGACAGGTGGAGGAGAGCAGGTGGAGGAGAGGCAGGTGGAGGGAGAGACAGGTGGAGGAGAGACAGGTGGAGGAGAGACAGGTGGAGGAGAGACAGGTGGAGGAGAGACAGGTGGAGGAGAGCAGGTGGAGGAGAGAGACAGGTGGAGGAGAGACAGGTGGAGGAGAGGCAGGTGGAGGAGAGACAGGTGGAGGAGAGACAGGTGGAGGAGAGACAGGTGGAGGAGAGACAGGTGGAGGAGAGACAGGTGGAGGAGAGACAGGTGGAGGAGAGGACAGGTGGAGGAGAGACAGGTGGAGGAGAGGCAGGTGGAGAGAGGCAGGTGGAGGAGAGACAGGTGGAGGAGAAACAGGTGGAGGAGAACAGGTGGAGGAGGCAGGTGGAGGAGAGACAGGTGGAGGAGAGACAGGTGGAGGAGAGGCAGGTGGAGGAGAGGCAGGTGGAGGGGCTGAATAATGACTTGGTGATGCTGTTAGGCTGATGATGTATAATAATCATACCCAATAGCCCACTCGACTAATGAAGTCTGCACACATAGGCATATGTTGTCTCACTCCTCAGGCATGCAGGCCACCATAACTATGTATAAACTAATTATCTAGCTAATTATCATGTCCTCTAGCTGCTAGAGGACATGAAATGGTCAAAGTCTATCATAAAAAGTCTATCATACATCCTGTCCCCCATGTGTGTCCCTACCAACGTCCAAATCAAACCTACACTCCCCTGCTTGTCATCAAGTAAAGCCAATTAATATCCTCAGCAACACTCACCACACCCCTCACAGTCATGTGTTTCCTATCATCACACATTGTAAAATGCTTTCACTGTTGAGTCCACACATGCATGCTTTGCAACACACAAAATATTATACAACAGCGGATTTAATAAGTTAAATCTTTACTCGTTTCTGCTTTCTATTTTAGGATTTAATTTGTTTGGAGGCATATAGAGCAGTGTAAAATGTTCACTAAAACACAAAAGCGCACAAAATCTGACAATCTTATTGCTTCCTCAAGATGTTATGGAGATTGCAAGCCAAGTCTCATCTAAACACTGGAAAATATTGATGGTAAGAAGAGGGCTTGATTATAATTAATCATACGACATTTCCAAATGGAAACAGATTGTCCAAATGGAAATATTTGAGTGCACATGTCACGGCTAAACACTGTAGCATCTGTTGGTGCAGACAGAACAGAGCGGAGGTCATCCTCCCATGTGACTTGTCTGCTCTCTGAGATGGCCTGGAAAAGCCCGTCTTGTGCTTTACCGTGACGTCACCGTGGTTAATCATCACAATAATGAGACAAAAGACAAAACCATCTTGTCTGAGGTGAGGTTAGATGTTCTTCTAGGGGACTGATCATCAAAAGCTGAGGGGAAAGTGTGTGCATCGATGCACACAGTATATGCACCGATCTACAGAGGAGGGCGCAAAACATGACTATCAAAAAGCAGAATTGCATCGGTAGCTGTCTCCAATTCTGCACCTGATTTAACCGCAATTTCGGAACTCTGTCGGGCTTGAATTGTGCCAGGTGTCAAGTGGAAGTAACAAAACAATATATTCTTGAAGAAAAAGATGAACAATATATTCTTGAATAAAAAGATAGATCGATCGACAGACAGACAGACAGACAGACAGACAGACAGACAGATAGATAGATAGATAGATAGATAGATAGATAGATAGATAGATAGATAGATTTGCGGTACAGCAGTGCACAACAAAAGGCTAATTTGGCACGAGTTGCAAAGTCAAGTGAAGCTTTAATGGGGGCTGATTGCAGTGTGTAAAATAGCACTTCCTTCCGTTCAGTAATTTGCACAGAGGGAGGATGTATCAGATCAATCTCTTCCTCTCTTTTTGCACACTATAAGTGGCTCATCTCCAACAGTCGTCAAATTAACAGTGTAAAAATGCACACCCTGATTCCTCATTATCTCCATATTTCACACCCTGATTCCTCATTATCTCCATATTTCACACCCTGATTCCTCATTATACCTCCATATTTCACACCCTGATTCCTCTATACCTCCATATTTCAGATGATTCCTCATTATCCCTCCATATTTCACACCCTGATTCCTCATTATACCTCCATATTTCACACCCTGATTCCTCATTAGACCTCCATATTTCAGATGATTCCTCATTAGACCTCCATATTTCAGATGATTCCTCATTATACCTCCATATTTCACACCCTGATTCCTCATTAGACCTCCGTATTTCAGATGATTCCTCATTAGACCTCCATATTTCAGATGATTCCTCATTATACCTCCATATTTCAGATGATTCCTCAATAGACCTCCATATTTCACACCCTGATTCCTCATTAGACCTCCATATTTCAGATGATTCCTCATTAGACCTCCATATTTCAGATGATTCCTCAATAGACCTCCATATTTCACACCCTGATTCCTCATTAGACCTCCATATTTCAGATGATTCCTCATTATACCTCCATATTTCAGATGATTCCTCATTATACCTCCATATTTCAGATGATTCCTCATTATACCTCCATATTTCAGATGATTCCTCATTATACCTCCATATTTCACACCCTGATTCCTCATTAGACCTCCATATTTCAGATGATTCCTCATTAGACCTCCATATTTCACACCCTGATTCCTCATTATACCTCCATATTTCACACCCTGATTCCTCATTAGACCTCCATATTTCAGATGATTCCTCATTAGACCTCCATATTTCAGATGATTCCTCATTATACCTCCATATTTCACACCCTGATTCCTCATTAGACCTCCGTATTTCAGATGATTCCTCATTAGACCTCCATATTTCACACCCTGATTCCTCATTAGACCTCCATATTTCAGATGATTCCTCATTATACCTCCATATTTCAGATGATTCCTCATTATACCTCCATATTTCAGATGATTCCTCATTATACCTCCATATTTCAGATGTTGGAGCGGCCGATTAGTACATCAGAGTCTTTCATTTTAATGAGTGCAATAAGGCTTTATCTGCGCTAACCTTTTGGGGTCAGTCCCTTTTTTTGCTGTGCTGAGACTTAATGCAATGAATGGTTTCTGATGCAAGCAGCACGGTGGCCATGGACACACACACATAATGTACAAGAGAAAATGAGACAGGAAAGGGGAGGAGCTGAAAAAGATTAAATATATGGTGCAAGGCAGATGCGTGTACCCAATATTTAATAAGATCTGATTTACGATGCAAAATAAGCAGAAAACAGGCCACATATTGCTTAGTAAAAGATGTAATCCATTAACATTCCCTCCGAGTCAATATCTGTCAGGCCGCATATCATGTCCCCCACCACCAACAATCATCCATTGCACATGTTGTACACAACCATTTGATGACTTTGAAAGCCACATCAACTACATGAACTGGTCTCGAGCCAGAAATTACTATATTATCTGGCAGGACCAAACTCTGTTCATGAAATGAGAATTTCACTCTCTGAAAACCGGCATCTAGACTATGGCTAATCTAGCACGTTTGGCACGCACACTATTCAGCACAGGTCTTCTTTGACCTTTCCTTTCCTGCCAAGTCAGCACAAAGTGAGAGTGACCAGAGACACAGAGTCACACACAAAAAACACCTCAACACACACACACACACACACACACACACACACACACACACACACACACACACACGTATGCCTCCCTCCACCACACAGTGCAGTGCACTAAACACACAGCAAACACAAGAACGCACATAGAACGCACATATCCGTGAGTACACAAACACACAATGAAAACACACACACACAGGAAACACACATGGGAGGCATAATTAATTGGGGGAAAAATGAAATTGCACGAGGCAGCATTCTTTGTTAAATCACAGGGAAGGCGTTTCCAGATGGTCTCATAAACATGCTGTTCTCATGCTGTGCCGAATTCCTGGCCCACAAATCAAGCTGCACATCAGACAAATATTTCATCATGAACACACCAAATGCTAAACAATACCAGTAGCCTTCTTATCCCCCCTTATCTTGTTTTAAATGGCTTAAAAAAATATTCTGTCTTTATGTATCCTACAAAATATTGCAAGCAATATTGGGGGGGGGGGGGGGGGGATGTGCACTATTGTTTTTATCAACACATAAATATGCATATTTAATAGTGGTGAGAATCACCAGATGCCACACGATACGATATTATCACAACACTTAAGTCATGATACGATAGTATTGGGGAGTGGCTGGCCAGGTGGCCTATAGGGTGACTCTCGTCCACACACATCTCATCCACACATATCCCCTCCACTAATAAACGGCTGCACCTCTAGCCTGAACACGAGAGCTAGCATAGCAAACTTGAAACTACCCAATCTGAAAAGCAAAGTTGGGAGAAGTACATTTCTCTATACCGGGGAAGAGGAGTGGAACAAGATACGAAATTAAATCTGCCAATTCTCTGAATGGTTTTAAAAACCTTCTGAAAAAATTATTGCTGAGTAAACTAGAGTAATGTGCAAGCCTTCCGTTGTCATGGTTATTGACCTTGTGTGTTTTTGTTGATTATTTTAATTGGTTTATTTGATGTTATGTGTGACCGTATGTCCTGTTTTTATAAGACCAGGGATCATGTTGGAAATAAGTGTTCACACTTTTACATGTCTATCCCTTGGATTTTGTTCTGCTATATCCATAAATATAATCAATCAATCAATCAATCAATCAATCACAGCTTAAACTATAATGGTTTTAACTAATGAATGAGATACAGTTTCCAGTCTGTTCATCTCGATTCAATCATTTTTATTGCCGCAAAATGGGATTGTCAAGCAGACAGGCTGACCAACACCGTCATAAAAACCTGTCATAAATGTTGCATGATGCACTTGACAATTTATATAATGAAATATCACAATACTGGCATTGAGCGTTTGGGGTTAAGGGCCTTGCTCAAGGGCACCCTTAGTGGTGGTAATGAGGGAGGGGCAAGCGCTGCCTTTTCACTTTCCCCACCCAGACTTATCCTGCCGGTCCCGGGGATTGAACCGACGACCTTCCGGTCACAAGCTCGCTTCTCTAACCTTTAGGCCACCACTGCCCACTACTGGCCACCACTGCTATATGATATATTGCCACACAAAATATCATGATACTATGCTGTATCGATTCCCGCCCCCACCCCCTAATATTCATATGTACTATGTACACACACACACACACACACACACACTCAGACTCAGACACGCACACCAACGCACAAACCCATCGTCCACTACACATTTCCACAGAAACACTTGTTGGACACAGCCACCTGTAACTGACCGTTTCAACCAATAGCTTGTGAGAGCGTACAGTGTGCAGCTTGTGAGAGCGTACAGTGTGCAGCTTGTGAGAGCGTACAGTGTGCAGCTTGTGAGAGCGTACAGTGTGCAGCTTGTGAGAGTGTACAGTGTGCAGCTTGTGAGAGTGTACAGTGTGCAGCTTGTGAGAGCGTACAGTGTGCAGCTTGTGAGAGTGTACAGTGTGCAGCTTGTGAGAGCGTACAGTGTGCAGCTTGTGAGAGTGTACAGTGTGCAGCTTGTGAGAGTGTACAGTGTGCAGCTTGTGAGAGTGTACAGTGTGCAGCTTGTGAGAGCGTACAGTGTGCAGCTTGTGAGAGCGTACAGTGTGCAGCTTGTGAGAGCGTACAGTGTGCAGCTTGTGAGAGCGTACAGTGTGCAGCTTGTGAGAGTGTACAGTGTGCAGCTTGTGAGAGTGTACAGTGTGCAGCTTGTGAGAGTGTACAGTGTGCAGCTTGTGAGAGCGTACAGTGTGCAGCTTGTGAGAGTGTACAGTGTGCAGCTTGTGAGAGTGTACAGTGTGCAGCTTGTGAGAGCGTACAGTGTGCAGCTTGTGAGAGTGTACAGTGTGCAGCTTGTGAGAGTGTACAGTGTGCAGCTTGTGAGAGCGTACAGTGTGCAGCTTGTGAGAGCGTACAGTGTGCAGCTTGTGAGAGTGTACAGTGTGCAGCTTGTGAGAGTGTACAGTGTGCAGCTTGTGAGAGTGTACAGTGTGCAGCTTGTGAGAGAGTACAGTGTGCAGCTTGTGAGAGTGTACAGTGTGCAGCTTGTGAGAGTGTACAGTGTGCAGCTTGTGAGAGTGTACAGTGTGCAGCTTGTGAGAGTGTACAGTGTGCAGCTTGTGAGA
Source organism: Poromitra crassiceps (assembly GCF_964638095.1). Lineage (NCBI taxonomy): Eukaryota > Metazoa > Chordata > Actinopteri > Beryciformes > Melamphaidae > Poromitra > Poromitra crassiceps. The sequence goes on along the minus strand of NW_028150841.1, from coordinate 5,884 downwards.
GAGTACAGTGTGCAGCTTGTGAGAGCGTACAGTGTGCAGCTTGTGAGAGAGTACAGTGTGCAGCTTGTGAGAGTGTACAGTGTGCAGCTTGTGAGAGTGTACAGTGTGCAGCTTGTGAGAGAGTACAGTGTGCAGCTTGTGAGAGTGTACAGTGTGCAGCTTGTGAGAGTGTACAGTGTGCAGCTTGTGAGAGTGTACAGTGTGCAGCTTGTGAGAGTGTACAGTGTGCAGCTTGTGAGAGAGTACAGTGTGCAGCTTGTGAGAGCGTACAGTGTGCAGCTTGTGAGAGAGTACAGTGTGCAGCTTGTGAGAGTGTACAGTGTGCAGCTTGTGAGAGTGTACAGTGTGCAGCTTGTGAAAGTGTACAGTGTGCAGCTTGTGAGAGCGTACAGTGTGCAGCTTGTGAGAGTGTACAGTGTGCAGCTTGTGAGAGTGTACAGTGTGCAGCTTGTGAGAGCGTACAGTGTGCAGCTTGTGAGAGTGTACAGTGTGCAGCTTGTGAGAGTGTACAGTGTGCAGCTTGTGAGAGCGTACAGTGTGCAGCTTGTGAGAGCGTACAGTGTGCAGCTTGTGAGAGAGTACAGTGTGCAGCTTGTGAGAGTGTACAGTGTGCAGCTTGTGAAAGTGTACAGTGTGCAGCTTGTGAGAGTGTACAGTGTGCAGCTTGTGAGAGTGTACAGTGTGCAGCTTGTGAGAGCGTACAGTGTGCAGCTTGTGAGAGCGTACAGTGTGCAGCTTGTGAGAGAGTACAGTGTGCAGCTTGTGAGAGTGTACAGTGTGCAGCTTGTGAGAGTGTACAGTGTGCAGCTTGTGAGAGCGTACAGTGTGCAGCTTGTGAGAGAGTACAGTGTGCAGCTTGTGAGCGTATCCAGTAGGCCGCGGGTGAAGAACAGGACAGGATGTTGAGCTCAGGCTGGACCGGAGTCCACAGGTCAGTGAGGTCACTCTGCTGAGGTCAGCTGTGTCGGCGGGCGGATTAGGAGCGGACGGTGATCCCAACGTGTCACCAGCAGCACCGTGTCTTTACACACTCCAACCAGCACTGATCCCCCTCACTGGCTCTCAGCGGGCGCGGCCACTAAGGCAAGCTGACAGCAGGGCTATTTTAGGGCAGAAATGAGCCGGGTTTGGACACGGCCACAGATAGAGAGATGGCCCGGGCCCGTGCCATCGCTCTCCATTACAGAGGATGAAAAACACTGTGAGGCGCCACTTTGCCACTTTGCAGCACAGAGCAACCTTTTGCTCACGACGGCTCCCAGAAACAGACGAGGGATAAATGTGTTGTGACAGCAGCTAATAAGGTCCCTGTGATCTGCTGTGTGTGCGTGTGTGTGTGTGTGTGTGTGTGTGTGTGTGTGTGTGGGTGTGTGTGTGTGTGTGTGTGTCTGTGTGTGTGTGTGCTCGTGCCGCAAGTGCGTGCGTGTGTGTGTGTGTGTGTGTGTGTGCGTGTGTGTGTGTGTGTCTGTGTGTGTGTAGGTGTGTATGTGTGTGCGTGTGAGTGTGCGGATGCCTGCCCATGTGTCTACTTACAGTAGCATGCTTTGAACAGGGGAGTCAAATAAAATGCACTGATGAGAGATAAATAGAGCCACTAAAAGAGGTTGCGTCGCAAAACATGACTACAAAATACACAATTTGACATGCTTGATCATCATCTCCACTTTTGTAGAACAGATTAAAAGACTCAATGCACTAAAATAGCAGGCAGGGACAGAAATACAGTCTCTACAAATAGCACGCCTGAGTCTCAAAATGCACTGAATGAATATTATACACCATTTGTGCAGATGTTCCATTGCCATGAATGCCATGGAAGCATCATATCACAGTCCATTGAGCCATATGGGCCGGAATGGAGGCATCCATGATCCAATCAGGAACCACAAATAGAGAAATGGTTCTAAAAGTAATTTGTCCTTTTAACTCCTCGCTAATGATCAGCTGCCCCTAATACAGCTGAGCATGGACTAAGACTTGACCACAGTCAGCAAACCAAGTGCTGCTGCTGCTAACCCACGTCACATGACTGCTGCTGCTAACCCACGTCACATGACTGCTACTGCTAACCCACGTCACATGACTGCTACTGCTAACCCACGTCACATGACTGCTACTGCTAACCCACGTCACATGACTGCTACTGCTAACCCACGTCACATGACTGCAATATAGTCCAGTCATGCTTGCTGTGTGACACACCGTGTGCAGAGAAGCAAGTTGCTTACAGAACAGAAAGCTTGACTGTATCTACCGTCGCACATGATGACAAATTACTTCTGTCATTTGTTTCTGTCAACTACTTGCTCTGAAGAGGCATCTCTTATTTGCTTTATTTAGAACTTGTTATCTCCGCCAGGCGAAGGCCTGGAGATCATGCATTCGGTCTGTGTGTGTGTGTGTGTGTGTGTGCACGTGTGTGTGTGCGCGCGCGTGCGTGTGTGTGTGTGTGTGTGAGAGAGAGAGAGAGTGTACAGTGTCTGTCTGTCTGTCTGAAGCTAATCGTGCATACTACTGGACCAATCAGCCAACAGTGGGGCGTGTGGGTTGGAAACATACAGTATGTAGCTAGAATGGTTGGAAAGCTACTTACTGTACAGCAGCTTGCAAGTTAAGGAAGGTTTTGTTAGCAGTTGTGTTGAAGAGCCCTCTTGACAAGTTGAGGCACCAGTCGTATTTTAGCTGCAGTGTGCCATCTGATTGGCTAACGGTGAGCCAGCGGAGTGACTGTGGGCGAGCGAGTGAGGGAGCGGTGGCGCACGTGTGGCTGCAGACAGAGGTGTGCTGATTGGTGCAGAGCTGAACGAGCAGTGTGCTGATTGGTGCAGAGCTGAATGAGCAGTATAAACTGTGGCTGGAGCTGTACACGTATATTATGAGACACTTTTTTTGAGAAATAAATACATTTCTGAGTCCTTCGAGTAAAGACAAATTCCCTTATTTTGTGTAGATACGAGGAGGCGGAGCCTGGGGGGGATCTGCACTCTACTGACTGAGTGCACTTTTCTAGTTAGATATGTTGTGTTGTGACTGCTAACGTGTTAAGCTCAGTGATGATGTCTGTCTTTAAAAGATAAAAGAACTTCTAATCAAACTCAGGATAGTATTATGCTAATGAAATGATCACAAAAGCTACAGATGCAGATATGCACGTACGCTTGTGGTCCTGCATTGTCTCCCTTCTGGCTCAAGTTAGATCTCAGCTCTCTGCAAGGCAACATCTCCAAAAGCCTTTCCCTTGAAACACTCTGGCTGCGTGGCAGACAGTGAATATTTGCGCTGTCAAAAGGATAAAAATATCACAACGTGTCTGAAACTATTAAAGCTGCAATTGTCGTCCCAGTTTAAGTTGCTTTTTCCTGATGGAGCTGAGTGGAGAAGCCATCCCTTTTCCTCACAAAATGAGACAGGGCTTTTTTAAAGGTCCATTCTATTGTAAGAAGAATAGCTTGTTCCACAGAAGCAGAGGAAATCATTGAGTTATTACAGCAGGTTCAATGTGTCTGGAAGAGAAGCAGACACAGGTTCAATTCATCCCCCTGCAAAGAGCACATACTTTGCACTTTAATGCATTTAAGTATTGTGCTCTTTCCATGATGATCAGGCATTGATAATAGCCTGCGGAGGCTTGGGACAGTCCTGAGCTGCACCCCCATCACCACCCCCACCCTCATTCATATCATCCCCCCATCACCCCCACCCTCATTCATATCATCCCCCCATCACCCCCACCCTCATTCATATCATCCCCCCACCACCCCACAACCCTTCATCACCCCTGCACCCCACCCCATTCATATCACCCCCCCCACACAACCCCTCATCACCCCTGCACCCCCACCCCATTCATATCACCCCCCCCCACACAACCCCATATCACCCCTGCACACCCACCCCATTCATATCACCCCCCAACAACCCCTCATCACCCCTGCACACCCACCCCATTCATATCACCCCCCAACAACCCCTCATCACCCCTGCACCCCAGCCCATTCATATCACCCCCCCCCCACAACCCCTCATCACCCCTGCACCCCAGCCCATTCATATCACCCCTGCACCCCAGCCCATTCATATCCGGAGGATGGTTGTGGGATCGATGGCATGCAGGGATGCTATTAGAGCTTAGGCAGCCAGGCAGCGGCGACTTCAGAAGCAACGTGTGGGAGGAGAAATAACACAAGGTAATTATCTGGGCCCCGCTAGGCTAGCTAGCAGCCAGGTAATCTGTGGAGTGGTGAGAGAGAGGGGGGCTGTGGAGGTGCTGTTCAGGTTGTCTGTCCGCATTTACCTCACTTCTCCACATTCTGCTCACTCCAGCAGCGCTGACAGAGAAGACGGAGCAACTCCCCCTTATGCACATTTTATACCCATTTTACAGTATTATCTGCCTAAGTGACATCTCTATCAAAAGGTGTGTGCAACATAGCCTACAGCTAAAATATGTGCTTCCTATTAATAGAATAATGTAGTTGGGGTGAGAAAAGTACATTCTGACTAACAGCTAGCCCTTCGAAAATGTTAACTGCTGACCAGTTTCAAAGTTTGTTCTTTGAAACTGGCAATAAGAACAGTGGGCCCACTTTAGGTTTCCTGTCTCTACAGGCTAAATAGCTAAATAAATTAAAAAAGAAGCTAAAAATAAGCGAATGTTCTTCAGTAAAAAGAGAGAAGAAACAGTAGTAGAGTGAATGACAGCTCCACCCGTCACGCTGCCGTTGAACGGCAAATTGCAGAGCAAGGTGAGAAGCCATCTGCTTCACTAGTCAGCTTAAAAAGTCCTGATGAGTGAGAAGAAGCCATTAGGCAAACACTCCAAGAGCATCTGGAGAACAAGTCATCACAAGGTCAAAGAAGTTACACTTCAAACTGCTGCTCATACAAGCTGATAAAAAAAAATGCATTCAATCTTTGCTGCTAACGAGAATCAGCAAAGCGTGATTTTGACTTTGCTGATCGCACATTTGGAAGTGCACACAAAATCTTTGTTCAGAGCAATTTAATATCATTTGCATCCTCTGTTCCTGACTGCTGCTTCTCATTTGTGCAATCGAGTACAACAGTATAATCACTGGTGCAACTATTCCACGCCACGCCTAAAAAGCTATATCCCAAATGAGTCATTCCTAAATGGAAAGAAAACACAAATTACCACGGCTACTAGGAATACATAACTCCATTTCACGTATAGGAGAAATGAAATAAACGATGTCGGTTGAAACGCAGAAACACAAACACAGATGCACACATTCACTTTCGCTCACCCATTCACTTACACACACACACACACACACACACACACTTAAAACAGAGGGCAATTATAAAAAGTGCAGACTCAGCAAGCCAACTACCTCAGTGTGGTCTTAAGCTTCCCTCTGCTTCCCAGTGCCGTTAATGAGTTAAAGGTCACCAGGCTGTTATGACACCAATTAGAGCACTATTTTCAAATCAGCAGTTAGCTCAGAGCAGCGCGCAGCGCGCTGATCGTCCGGCGCGCCGTGAGATTTACACAAAGCTAATGGCAGAATAATAAGCACAAAGCCACGCTGCAGCGGTTGAGGGATGCAACCGACTGTAAAGCCTCAGGGTGCTTCAGAGGTCATGTACTTCAATTAGTGGCGTTGGTCTCTGGAGATGGATGAACGCGGGGGTCGCGGTGGGGTCGCGGTGGGGGTGAAGGGGCAGGGAACCGTGTTAAAGGTTCAAGCTAAAGGGTCACTTTAGAGACCTTCCGCTCAACCAACTTGTGAAAAGGAAAACTTCACCCGAGGCTTGTTTTCCCTACAGTTAACACTTTCATCCAGAGAACTTTATAATGAGTCATTCATTATCTTGTTCAAGGACAATTTGACAGGTAGCATCATGGCGGTAAGGTTTTTTC
>NW_028150842.1:0-28111 GCF_964638095.1 Poromitra crassiceps | reverse complement strand
ACACTGTCTGATTTTGGATTTTTTTTTTTTTTTTCCAAAATCAGACTTGACACCAGAGAGGCTGAATACCGCACTGAGTCAATGCGGTCTTAGCCTCTCTGGTCTCAACACTCTGTCTGATTTTAGATTTTTTTTTTTTTTCCAAAATCAGACTTGACACCAGAGAGGCTGAATACCGCACTGAGTCAATGCGGTCTTAGCCTCTCTGGTCTCAACACTCTGTCTGATTTTGGATTTTTTTTTTTTTTTTTCCAAAATCAGACTTGACACCAGAGAGGCTGAATACCGCACTGAGTCAATGCGGTCTTAGCCTCTCTGGTGTCAACACTCTGTCTGATTTTGGATTTTTTTTTTTTTTTCCAAAATCAGACTTGACACCAGAGAGGCTGAATACCGCACTGAGTCAATGCGGTCTTAGCCTCTCTGGTCTCAACACTCTGTCTGATTTTGGATTTTTTTTTTTTTTTCCAAAATCAGACTTGACACCAGAGAGGCTGAATACCGCACTGAGTCAATGCGGTCTTAGCCTCTCTGGTCTCAACACTCTGTCTGATTTTGGATTTTTTTTTTTTTTTTTCCAAAATCAGACTTGACACCAGAGAGGCTGAATACCGCACTGAGTCAATGCGGTCTTAGCCTCTCTGGTCTCAACACTCTGTCTGATTTTGGATTTTTTTTTTTTTTTTTCCAAAATCAGACTTGACACCAGAGAGGCTGAATACCGCACTGAGTCAATGCGTCTTAGCCTCTCTGGTCTCAACACTCTGTCTGATTTTGGATTTTTTTTTTTTTTTTCCAAAATCAGACTTGACACCAGAGAGGCTGAATACCGCACTGAGTCAATGCGGTCTTAGCCTCTCTGGTGTCAACACTCTGTCTGATTTTGGATTTTTTTTTTTTTCCAAAATCAGACTTGACACCAGAGAGGCTGAATACCGCACTGAGTCAATGCGGTCTTAGCCTCTCTGGTGTCAACACTCTGTCTGATTTTGGATTTTTTTTCTTTTTTTTTTTCCAAAATCAGACTTGACACCAGAGAGGCTGAATACCGCACTGAGTCAATGCGGTCTTAGCCTCTCTGGTCTCAACACTCTGTCTGATTTTGGATTTTTTTTTTTTTTTTTTTCCAAAATCAGACTTGACACCAGAGAGGCTGAATACCGCACTGAGTCAATGCGGTCTTAGCCTCTCTGGTGTCAACACTGTGTCTGATTTTGGATTTTTTTTTTTTTCCAAAATCAGACTTGACACCAGAGAGGCTGAATACCGCACTGAGTCAATGCGGTCTTAGCCTCTCTGGTCTCAACACTCTGTCTGATTTTGGATTTTTTTTTTTTTTTTTCCAAAATCAGACTTGACACCAGAGAGGCTGAATACCGCACTGAGTCAATGCGGTCTTAGCCTCTCTGGTCTCAACACTGTCTGATTTTGGATTTTTTTTTTTTTTTCCAAAATCAGACTTGACACCAGAGAGGCTGAATACCGCACTGAGTCAATGCGGTCTTAGCCTCTCTGGTGTCAACACTGTGTCTGATTTTGGATTTTTTTTTTTTTTCCAAAATCAGACTTGACACCAGAGAGGCTGAATACCGCACTGAGTCAATGCGGTCTTAGCCTCTCTGGTCTCAACACTCTGTCTGATTTTGGATTTTTTTTTTTTTTCCAAAATCAGACTTGACACCAGAGAGGCTGAATACCGCACTGAGTCAATGCGGTCTTAGCCTCTCTGGTCTCAACACTCTGTCTGATTTTGGATTTTTTTTTTTTTTTCCAAAATCAGACTTGACACCAGAGAGGCTGAATACCGCACTGAGTCAATGCGGTCTTAGCCTCTCTGGTGTCAACACTCTGTCTGATTTTGGATTTTTTTTTTTTTTTTCCCAAAATCAGACTTGACACCATGAGGCTGAATACCGCACTGAGTCAATGCGGTCTTAGCCTCTCTGGTCTCAACACTGTCTGATTTTGGATTTTTTTTTTTTTTCCAAAATCAGACTTGACACCAGAGAGGCTGAATACCGCACTGAGTCAATGCGGTCTTAGCCTCTCTGGTGTCAACACTGTGTCTGATTTTGGATTTTTTTTTTTTTCCAAAATCAGACTTGACACCAGAGAGGCTGAATACCGCACTGAGTCAATGCGGTCTTAGCCTCTCTGGTCTCAACACTCTGTCTGATTTTGGATTTTTTTTTTTTTTTTCCAAAATCAGACTTGACACCAGAGAGGCTGAATACCGCACTGAGTCAATGCGGTCTTAGCCTCTCTGGTCTCAACACTGTCTGATTTTGGATTTTTTTTTTTTTTCCAAAATCAGACTTGACACCAGAGAGGCTGAATACCGCACTGAGTCAATGCGGTCTTAGCCTCTCTGGTGTCAACACTGTGTCTGATTTTGGATTTTTTTTTTTTTTCCAAAATCAGACTTGACACCAGAGAGGCTGAATACCGCACTGAGTCAATGCGGTCTTAGCCTCTCTGGTCTCAACACTCTGTCTGATTTTGGATTTTTTTTTTTTTCCAAAATCAGACTTGACACCAGAGAGGCTGAATACCGCACTGAGTCAATGCGGTCTTAGCCTCTCTGGTCTCAACACTCTGTCTGATTTTGGATTTTTTTTTTTTTTCCAAAATCAGACTTGACACCAGAGAGGCTGAATACCGCACTGAGTCAATGCGGTCTTAGCCTCTCTGGTGTCAACACTCTGTCTGATTTTGGATTTTTTTTTTTTTTTTTCCAAAATCAGACTTGACACCATGAGGCTGAATACCGCACTGAGTCAATGCGGTCTTACCCTCTCTGGTCTCAACACTGTCTGATTTTGGATTTTTTTTTTTTTTTTCCAAAATCAGACTTGACACCAGAGAGGCTGAATACCGCACTGAGTCAATGCGGTCTTAGCCTCTCTGGTCTCAACACTCTGTCTGATTTTAGATTTTTTTTTTTTTTCCAAAATCAGACTTGACACCAGAGAGGCTGAATACCGCACTGAGTCAATGCGGTCTTAGCCTCTCTGGTCTCAACACTCTGTCTGATTTTGGATTTTTTTTTTTTTTTTTTCCAAAATCAGACTTGACACCAGAGAGGCTGAATACCGCACTGAGTCAATGCGGTCTTAGCCTCTCTGGTGTCGACACTCTGTCTGATTTTGGATTTTTTTTTTTTTTCCAAAATCAGACTTGACACCAGAGAGGCTGAATACCGCACTGAGTCAATGCGGTCTTAGCCTCTCTGGTCTCAACACTCTGTCTGATTTTGGATTTTTTTTTTTTTTTCCAAAATCAGACTTGACACCAGAGAGGCTGAATACCGCACTGAGTCAATGCGGTCTTAGCCTCTCTGGTCTCAACACTCTGTCTGATTTTGGATTTTTTTTTTTTTTTTTCCAAAATCAGACTTGACACCAGAGAGGCTGAATACCGCACTGAGTCAATGCGGTCTTAGCCTCTCTGGTCTCAACACTCTGTCTGATTTTGGATTTTTTTTTTTTTTTTTCCAAAATCAGACTTGACACCAGAGAGGCTGCATACCGCACTGAGTCAATGCGCTCTTAGCCTCTCTGGTCTCAACACTCTGTCTGATTTTGGATTTTTTTTTTTTTTTTCCAAAATCAGACTTGACACCAGAGAGGCTGAATACCGCACTGAGTCAATGCGGTCTTAGCCTCTCTGGTGTCAACACTCTGTCTGATTTTGGATTTTTTTTTTTTCCAAAATCAGACTTGACACCAGAGAGGCTGAATACCGCACTGAGTCAATGCGGTCTTAGCCTCTCTGGTGTCAACACTCTGTCTGATTTTGGATTTTTTTTTTTTTTTTTTTTCCAAAATCAGACTTGACACCAGAGAGGCTGAATACCGCACTGAGTCAATGCGGTCTTAGCCTCTCTGGTCTCAACACTCTGTCTGATTTTGGATTTTTTTTTTTTTTTTTTTCCAAAATCAGACTTGACACCAGAGAGGCTGAATACCGCACTGAGTCAATGCGGTCTTAGCCTCTCTGGTGTCAACACTGTGTCTGATTTTGGATTTTTTTTTTTTTCCAAAATCAGACTTGACACCAGAGAGGCTGAATACCGCACTGAGTCAATGCGGTCTTAGCCTCTCTGGTCTCAACACTCTGTCTGATTTTGGATTTTTTTTTTTTTTTTTCCAAAATCAGACTTGACACCAGAGAGGCTGAATACCGCACTGAGTCAATGCGGTCTTAGCCTCTCTGGTCTCAACACTGTCTGATTTTGGATTTTTTTTTTTTTTTCCAAAATCAGACTTGACACCAGAGAGGCTGAATACCGCACTGAGTCAATGCGGTCTTAGCCTCTCTGGTGTCAACACTGTGTCTGATTTTGGATTTTTTTTTTTTTTCCAAAATCAGACTTGACACCAGAGAGGCTGAATACCGCACTGAGTCAATGCGGTCTTAGCCTCTCTGGTCTCAACACTCTGTCTGATTTTGGATTTTTTTTTTTTTCCAAAATCAGACTTGACACCAGAGAGGCTGAATACCGCACTGAGTCAATGCGGTCTTAGCCTCTCTGGTCTCAACACTCTGTCTGATTTTGGATTTTTTTTTTTTTTCCAAAATCAGACTTGACACCAGAGAGGCTGAATACCGCACTGAGTCAATGCGGTCTTAGCCTCTCTGGTGTCAACACTCTGTCTGATTTTGGATTTTTTTTTTTTTTTTCCCAAAATCAGACTTGACACCATGAGGCTGAATACCGCACTGAGTCAATGCGGTCTTAGCCTCTCTGGTCTCAACACTGTCTGATTTTGGATTTTTTTTTTTTTTCCAAAATCAGACTTGACACCAGAGAGGCTGAATACCGCACTGAGTCAATGCGGTCTTAGCCTCTCTGGTGTCAACATTGTGTCTGATTTTGGATTTTTTTTTTTTTTCCAAAATCAGACTTGACACCAGAGAGGCTGAATACCGCACTGAGTCAATGCGGTCTTAGCCTCTCTGGTCTCAACACTCTGTCTGATTTTGGATTTTTTTTTTTTTTTTTCCAAAATCAGACTTGACACCAGAGAGGCTGAATACCGCACTGAGTCAATGCGGTCTTAGCCTCTCTGGTCTCAACACTGTCTGATTTTGGATTTTTTTTTTTTTTCCAAAATCAGACTTGACACCAGAGAGGCTGAATACCGCACTGAGTCAATGCGGTCTTAGCCTCTCTGGTGTCAACACTGTGTCTGATTTTGGATTTTTTTTTTTTTTCCAAAATCAGACTTGACACCAGAGAGGCTGAATACCGCACTGAGTCAATGCGGTCTTAGCCTCTCTGGTCTCAACACTCTGTCTGATTTTGGATTTTTTTTTTTTTCCAAAATCAGACTTGACACCAGAGAGGCTGAATACCGCACTGAGTCAATGCGGTCTTAGCCTCTCTGGTCTCAACACTCTGTCTGATTTTGGATTTTTTTTTTTTTTCCAAAATCAGACTTGACACCAGAGAGGCTGAATACCGCACTGAGTCAATGCGGTCTTAGCCTCTCTGGTGTCAACACTCTGTCTGATTTTGGATTTTTTTTTTTTTTTTTCCAAAATCAGACTTGACACCATGAGGCTGAATACCGCACTGAGTCAATGCGGTCTTACCCTCTCTGGTCTCAACACTGTCTGATTTTGGATTTTTTTTTTTTTTTCCAAAATCAGACTTGACACCAGAGAGGCTGAATACCGCACTGAGTCAATGCGGTCTTAGCCTCTCTGGTCTCAACACTCTGTCTGATTTTAGATTTTTTTTTTTTTTCCAAAATCAGACTTGACACCAGAGAGGCTGAATACCGCACTGAGTCAATGCGGTCTTAGCCTCTCTGGTCTCAACACTCTGTCTGATTTTGGATTTTTTTTTTTTTTTTTTCCAAAATCAGACTTGACACCAGAGAGGCTGAATACCGCACTGAGTCAATGCGGTCTTAGCCTCTCTGGTGTCGACACTCTGTCTGATTTTGGATTTTTTTTTTTTTTCCAAAATCAGACTTGACACCAGAGAGGCTGAATACCGCACTGAGTCAATGCGGTCTTAGCCTCTCTGGTGTCAACACTGTGTCTGATTTTGGATTTTTTTTTTTTTTCCAAAATCAGACTTGACACCAGAGAGGCTGAATACCGCACTGAGTCAATGCGGTCTTAGCCTCTCTGGTCTCAACACTCTGTCTGATTTTGGATTTTTTTTTTTTTCCAAAATCAGACTTGACACCAGAGAGGCTGAATACTGCACTGAGTCAATGCGGTCTTAGCCTCTCTGGTCTCAACACTCTGTCTGATTTTGGATTTTTTTTTTTTTTCCAAAATCAGACTTGACACCAGAGAGGCTGAATACCGCACTGAGTCAATGCGGTCTTAGCCTCTCTGGTGTCAACACTCTGTCTGATTTTGGATTTTTTTTTTTTTTTTTCAAAAATCAGACTTGACACCAGAGAGGCTGAATACCGCACTGAGTCAATGCGGTCTTACCCTCTCTGGTCTCAACACTGTCTGATTTTGGATTTTTTTTTTTTTTTTCCAAAATCAGACTTGACACCAGAGAGGCTGAATACCGCACTGAGTCAATGCGGTCTTAGCCTCTCTGGTCTCAACACTCTGTCTGATTTTAGATTTTTTTTTTTTTTCCAAAATCAGACTTGACACCAGAGAGGCTGAATACCGCACTGAGTCAATGCGGTCTTAGCCTCTCTGGTCTCAACACTCTGTCTGATTTTGGATTTTTTTTTTTTTTTTTTCCAAAATCAGACTTGACACCAGAGAGGCTGAATACCGCACTGAGTCAATGCGGTCTTAGCCTCTCTGGTGTCGACACTCTGTCTGATTTTGGATTTTTTTTTTTTTTCCAAAATCAGACTTGACACCAGAGAGGCTGAATACCGCACTGAGTCAATGCGGTCTTAGCCTCTCTGGTGTCAACACTCTGTCTGATTTTTGATTTTTTTTTTTTTTTTTCCAAAATCAGACTTGACACCAGAGAGGCTGAATACCGCACTGAGTCAATGCGGTCTTACCCTCTCTGGTCTCAACACTGTCTGATTTTGGATTTTTTTTTTTTTTTTCCAAAATCAGACTTGACACCAGAGAGGCTGAATACCGCACTGAGTCAATGCGGTCTTAGCCTCTCTGGTCTCAACACTGTCTGATTTTGGATTTTTTTTTTTTTTCCAAAATCAGACTTGACACCAGAGAGGCTGAATACCGCACTGAGTCAATGCGGTCTTAGCCTCTCTGGTGTCAACACTGTGTCTGATTTTGGATTTTTTTTTTTTTTTCCAAAATCAGACTTGACACCAGAGAGGCTGAATACCGCACTGAGTCAATGCGGTCTTAGCCTCTCTGGTCTCAACACTCTGTCTGATTTTGGATTTTTTTTTTTTTCCAAAATCAGACTTGACACCAGAGAGGCTGAATACCGCACTGAGTCAATGCGGTCTTAGCCTCTCTGGTCTCAACACTCTGTCTGATTTTGGATTTTTTTTTTTTTTTCCAAAATCAGACTTGACACCAGAGAGGCTGAATACCGCACTGAGTCAATGCGGTCTTAGCCTCTCTGGTGTCAACACTCTGTCTGATTTTGGATTTTTTTTTTTTTTTTCCCAAAATCAGACTTGACACCATGAGGCTGAATACCGCACTGAGTCAATGCGGTCTTAGCCTCTCTGGTCTCAACACTGTCTGATTTTGGATTTTTTTTTTTTTTCCAAAATCAGACTTGACACCAGAGAGGCTGAATACCGCACTGAGTCAATGCGGTCTTAGCCTCTCTGGTGTCAACACTGTGTCTGATTTTGGATTTTTTTTTTTTTTCCAAAATCAGACTTGACACCAGAGAGGCTGAATACCGCACTGAGTCAATGCGGTCTTAGCCTCTCTGGTCTCAACACTCTGTCTGATTTTGGATTTTTTTTTTTTTTTTCCAAAATCAGACTTGACACCAGAGAGGCTGAATACCGCACTGAGTCAATGCGGTCTTAGCCTCTCTGGTCTCAACACTGTCTGATTTTGGATTTTTTTTTTTTTTCCAAAATCAGACTTGACACCAGAGAGGCTGAATACCGCACTGAGTCAATGCGGTCTTAGCCTCTCTGGTGTCAACACTGTGTCTGATTTTGGATTTTTTTTTTTTTTCCAAAATCAGACTTGACACCAGAGAGGCTGAATACCGCACTGAGTCAATGCGGTCTTAGCCTCTCTGGTCTCAACACTCTGTCTGATTTTGGATTTTTTTTTTTTTCCAAAATCAGACTTGACACCAGAGAGGCTGAATACCGCACTGAGTCAATGCGGTCTTAGCCTCTCTGGTCTCAACACTCTGTCTGATTTTGGATTTTTTTTTTTTTTCCAAAATCAGACTTGACACCAGAGAGGCTGAATACCGCACTGAGTCAATGCGGTCTTAGCCTCTCTGGTGTCAACACTCTGTCTGATTTTGGATTTTTTTTTTTTTTTTCCAAAATCAGACTTGACACCATGAGGCTGAATACCGCACTGAGTCAATGCGGTCTTAGCCTCTCTGGTCTCAACACTCTGTCTGATTTTGGATTTTTTTTTTTTTTCCAAAATCAGACTTGACACCAGAGAGGCTGAATACCGCACTGAGTCAATGCGGTCTTAGCCTCTCTGGTGTCAACACTCTGTCTGATTTTGGATTTTTTTTTTTTTTTTCCCAAAATCAGACTTGACACCATGAGGCTGAATACCGCACTGAGTCAATGCGGTCTTAGCCTCTCTGGTCTCAACACTGTCTGATTTTGGATTTTTTTTTTTTTTCCAAAATCAGACTTGACACCAGAGAGGCTGAATACCGCACTGAGTCAATGCGGTCTTAGCCTCTCTGGTGTCAACACTCTGTCTGATTTTGGATTTTTTTTTTTTTTTTCCCAAAATCAGACTTGACACCATGAGGCTGAATACCGCACTGAGTCAATGCGGTCTTAGCCTCTCTGGTCTCAACACTGTCTGATTTTGGATTTTTTTTTTTTTTCCAAAATCAGACTTGACACCAGAGAGGCTGAATACCGCACTGAGTCAATGCGGTCTTAGCCTCTCTGGTGTCAACACTGTGTCTGATTTTGGATTTTTTTTTTTTTCCAAAATCAGACTTGACACCAGAGAGGCTGAATACCGCACTGAGTCAATGCGGTCTTAGCCTCTCTGGTCTCAACACTCTGTCTGATTTTGGATTTTTTTTTTTTTTTTTCCAAAATCAGACTTGACACCAGAGAGGCTGAATACCGCACTGAGTCAATGCGGTCTTAGCCTCTCTGGTCTCAACACTGTCTGATTTTGGATTTTTTTTTTTTTTCCAAAATCAGACTTGACACCAGAGAGGCTGAATACCGCACTGAGTCAATGCGGTCTTAGCCTCTCTGGTGTCAACACTGTGTCTGATTTTGGATTTTTTTTTTTTTTCCAAAATCAGACTTGACACCAGAGAGGCTGAATACCGCACTGAGTCAATGCGGTCTTAGCCTCTCTGGTCTCAACACTCTGTCTGATTTTGGATTTTTTTTTTTTTCCAAAATCAGACTTGACACCAGAGAGGCTGAATACCGCACTGAGTCAATGCGGTCTTAGCCTCTCTGGTCTCAACACTCTGTCTGATTTTGGATTTTTTTTTTTTTTCCAAAATCAGACTTGACACCAGAGAGGCTGAATACCGCACTGAGTCAATGCGGTCTTAGCCTCTCTGGTGTCAACACTCTGTCTGATTTTGGATTTTTTTTTTTTTTTTTCCAAAATCAGACTTGACACCATGAGGCTGAATACCGCACTGAGTCAATGCGGTCTTACCCTCTCTGGTCTCAACACTGTCTGATTTTGGATTTTTTTTTTTTTTTTCCAAAATCAGACTTGACACCAGAGAGGCTGAATACCGCACTGAGTCAATGCGGTCTTAGCCTCTCTGGTCTCAACACTCTGTCTGATTTTAGATTTTTTTTTTTTTTCCAAAATCAGACTTGACACCAGAGAGGCTGAATACCGCACTGAGTCAATGCGGTCTTAGCCTCTCTGGTCTCAACACTCTGTCTGATTTTGGATTTTTTTTTTTTTTTTTTCCAAAATCAGACTTGACACCAGAGAGGCTGAATACCGCACTGAGTCAATGCGGTCTTAGCCTCTCTGGTGTCGACACTCTGTCTGATTTTGGATTTTTTTTTTTTTTCCAAAATCAGACTTGACACCAGAGAGGCTGAATACCGCACTGAGTCAATGCGGTCTTAGCCTCTCTGGTGTCAACACTGTGTCTGATTTTGGATTTTTTTTTTTTTTCCAAAATCAGACTTGACACCAGAGAGGCTGAATACCGCACTGAGTCAATGCGGTCTTAGCCTCTCTGGTCTCAACACTCTGTCTGATTTTGGATTTTTTTTTTTTTCCAAAATCAGACTTGACACCAGAGAGGCTGAATACTGCACTGAGTCAATGCGGTCTTAGCCTCTCTGGTCTCAACACTCTGTCTGATTTTGGATTTTTTTTTTTTTCCAAAATCAGACTTGACACCAGAGAGGCTGAATACCGCACTGAGTCAATGCGGTCTTAGCCTCTCTGGTGTCAACACTCTGTCTGATTTTGGATTTTTTTTTTTTTTTTTCCAAAATCAGACTTGACACCAGAGAGGCTGAATACCGCACTGAGTCAATGCGGTCTTACCCTCTCTGGTCTCAACACTGTCTGATTTTGGATTTTTTTTTTTTTTTTCCAAAATCAGACTTGACACCAGAGAGGCTGAATACCGCACTGAGTCAATGCGGTCTTAGCCTCTCTGGTCTCAACACTCTGTCTGATTTTAGATTTTTTTTTTTTTTCCAAAATCAGACTTGACACCAGAGAGGCTGAATACCGCACTGAGTCAATGCGGTCTTAGCCTCTCTGGTCTCAACACTCTGTCTGATTTTCGATTTTTTTTTTTTTTTTTTCCAAAATCAGACTTGACACCAGAGAGGCTGAATACCGCACTGAGTCAATGCGGTCTTAGCCTCTCTGGTCTCAACACTCTGTCTGATTTTAGATTTTTTTTTTTTTTCCAAAATCAGACTTGACACCAGAGAGGCTGAATACCGCACTGAGTCAATGCGGTCTTAGCCTCTCTGGTCTCAACACTGTCTGATTTTGGATTTTTTTTTCTTTTTTCCAAAATCAGACTTGACACCAGAGAGGCTGAATACCGCACTGAGTCAATGCGGTCTTAGCCTCTCTGGTGTCGACACTCTGTCTGATTTTGGATTTTTTTTTTTTTTCCAAAATCAGACTTGACACCAGAGAGGCTGAATACCGCACTGAGTCAATGCGGTCTTAGCCTCTCTGGTGTCAACACTCTGTCTGATTTTGGATTTTTTTTTTTTTTCCAAAATCAGACTTGACACCAGAGAGGCTGAATACCGCACTGAGTCAATGCGGTCTTAGCCTCTCTGGTGTCAACACTCTGTCTGATTTTGGATTTTTTTTTTTTCCAAAATCAGACTTGACACCAGAGAGGCTGAATACCGCACTGAGTCAATGCGGTCTTAGCCTCTCTGGTGTCAACACTCTGTCTGATTTTGGATTTTTTTTTTTTTTTTTCCAAAATCAGACTTGACACCAGAGAGGCTGAATACCGCACTGAGTCAATGCGGTCTTAGCCTCTCTGGTCTCAACACTCTGTCTGATTTTGGATTTTTTTTTTTTTTTTTCCAAAATCAGACGACACCAGAGAGGCTGCATACCGCACTGAGTCAATGCGCTCTTAGCCTCTCTGGTCTCAACACTCCGTCTGATTTTGGATTTTTTTTTTTTTTTCCAAAATCAGACTTGACACCAGAGAGGCTGAATACCGCACTGAGTCAATGCGGTCTTAGCCTCTCTGGTGTCAACACTCTGTCTGATTTTGGATTTTTTTTTTTTTTTTCCAAAATCAGACTTGACACCAGAGAGGCTGAATACCGCACTGAGTCAATGCGGTCTTAGCCTCTCTGGTGTCAACACTCTGTCTGATTTTGGATTTTTTTTTTTTTTTCCAAAATCAGACTTGACACCAGAGAGGCTGAATACCGCACTGAGTCAATGCGGTCTTAGCCTCTCTGGTGTCAACACTCTGACTGATTTTGGATTTTTTTTTTTTTTTTTTTTTCCAAAATCAGACTTGACACCAGAGAGGCTGAATACCGCACTGAGTCAATGCGGTCTTAGCCTCTCTGGTCTAAACACTCTGTCTGATTTTGGATTTTTTTTTTTTTTTTTCCAAAATCAGACTTGACACCAGAGAGGCTGAATACTGCACTGAGTCAATGCGGTCTTAGCCTCTCTGGTCTCAACACTCTGTCTGATTTTGGATTTTTTTTTTTTTTTTTTTTCCAAAATCAGACTTGACACCAGAGAGGCTGCATACCGCACTGAGTCAATGCGGTCTTAGCCTCTCTGGTCTCAACTCTCTGTCTGATTTTGGATTTTTTTTTTTTTTTTTTTCCAAAATCAGACTTGACACCAGAGAGGCTGAATACCGCACTGAGTCAATGCGCTCTTAGCCTCTCTGGTCTCAACACTCTGTCTGATTTTGGATTTTTTTTTTTTTTTCCAAAATCAGACTTGACACCAGAGAGGCTGAATACCGCACTGAGTCAATGCGGTCTTAGCCTCTCTGGTGTCAACACTCTGTCTGATTTTGGATTTTTTTTTTTTTTTTTCCAAAATCAGACTTGACACCAGAGAGGCTGAATACCGCACTGAGTCAATGCGCTCTTAGCCTCTCTGGTCTCAACACTCTGACTGATTTTGGATTTTTTTTTTTTTTTCCAAAATCAGACTTGACACCAGAGAGGCTGAATACCGCACTGAGTCAATGCGGTCTTAGCCTCTCTGGTGTCAACACTCTGACTGATTTTGGATTTTTTTTTTTTTTTTTTTTCCAAAATCAGACTTGACACCAGAGAGGCTGAATACCGCACTGAGTCAATGCGGTCTTAGCCTCTCTGGTCTAAACACTCTGTCTGATTTTGGATTTTTTTTTTTTTTTTTCCAAAATCAGACTTGACACCAGAGAGGCTGAATACCGCACTGAGTCAATGCGGTCTTAGCCTCTCTGGTCTCAACACTCTGTCTGATTTTGGATTTTTTTTTTTTTTTTTTTTCCAAAATCAGACTTGACACCAGAGAGGCTGCATACCGCACTGAGTCAATGCGGTCTTAGCCTCTCTGGTCTCAACTCTCTGTCTGATTTTGGATTTTTTTTTTTTTTTTTTCCAAAATCAGACTTGACACCAGAGAGGCTGCATACCGCACTGAGTCAATGCGCTCTTAGCCTCTCTGGTCTCAACACTCTGTCTGATTTTGGATTTTTTTTTTTTTTTCCAAAATCAGACTTGACACCAGAGAGGCTGAATACCGCACTGAGTCAATGCGGTCTTAGCCTCTCTGGTGTCAACACTCTGTCTGATTTTGGATTTTTTTTTTTTTTTTCCAAAATCAGACTTGACACCAGAGAGGCTGAATACCGCACTGAGTCAATGCGGTCTTAGCCTCTCTGGTCTCAACACTCTGTCTGATTTTGGATTTTTTTTTTTTTTTTTCCAAAATCAGACTTGACACCAGAGAGGCTGAATACCGCACTGAGTCAATGCGGTCTTAGCCTCTCTGGTCTCAACACTCTGTCTGATTTTGGATTTTTTTTTTTTTTTTTTCCAAAATCAGACTTGACACCAGAGAGGCTGCATACCGCACTGAGTCAATGCGCTCTTAGCCTCTCTGGTCTCAACACTCTGTCTGATTTTGGATTTTTTTTTTTTTTTTCCAAAATCAGACTTGACACCAGAGAGGCTGAATACCGCACTGAGTCAATGCGGTCTTAGCCTCTCTGGTGTCAACACTCTGTCTGATTTTGGATTTTTTTTTTTCCAAAATCAGACTTGACACCAGAGAGGCTGAATACCGCACTGAGTCAATGCGGTCTTAGCCTCTCTGGTGTCAACACTCTGTCTGATTTTGGATTTTTTTTTTTTTTTTTCCAAAATCAGACTTGACACCAGAGAGGCTGAATACCGCACTGAGTCAATGCGGTCTTAGCCTCTCTGGTCTCAACACTCTGTCTGATTTTGGATTTTTTTTTTTTTTTTTTTTCCAAAATCAGACTTGACACCAGAGAGGCTGAATACCGCACTGAGTCAATGCGGTCTTAGCCTCTCTGGTCTCAACACTGTCTGATTTTGGATTTTTTTTTTCTTTTTTCCAAAATCAGACTTGACACCAGAGAGGCTGAATACCGCACTGAGTCAATGCGGTCTTAGCCTCTCTGGTGTCGACACTCTGTCTGATTTTGGATTTTTTTTTTTTTTCCAAAATCAGACTTGACACCAGAGAGGCTGAATACCGCACTGAGTCAATGCGGTCTTAGCCTCTCTGGTGTCAACACTCTGTCTGATTTTGGATTTTTTTTTTTTTTCCAAAATCAGACTTGACACCAGAGAGGCTGAATACCGCACTGAGTCAATGCGGTCTTAGCCTCTCTGGTGTCAACACTCTGTCTGATTTTGGATTTTTTTTTTTTCCAAAATCAGACTTGACACCAGAGAGGCTGAATACCGCACTGAGTCAATGCGGTCTTAGCCTCTCTGGTGTCAACACTCTGTCTGATTTTGGATTTTTTTTTTTTTTTTTCCAAAATCAGACTTGACACCAGAGAGGCTGAATACCGCACTGAGTCAATGCGGTCTTAGCCTCTCTGGTCTCAACACTCTGTCTGATTTTGGATTTTTTTTTTTTTTTTTCCAAAATCAGACGACACCAGAGAGGCTGCATACCGCACTGAGTCAATGCGCTCTTAGCCTCTCTGGTCTCAACACTCCGTCTGATTTTGGATTTTTTTTTTTTTTTCCAAAATCAGACTTGACACCAGAGAGGCTGAATACCGCACTGAGTCAATGCGGTCTTAGCCTCTCTGGTGTCAACACTCTGTCTGATTTTGGATTTTTTTTTTTTTTTTCCAAAATCAGACTTGACACCAGAGAGGCTGAATACCGCACTGAGTCAATGCGGTCTTAGCCTCTCTGGTGTCAACACTCTGTCTGATTTTGGATTTTTTTTTTTTTTTCCAAAATCAGACTTGACACCAGAGAGGCTGAATACCGCACTGAGTCAATGCGGTCTTAGCCTCTCTGGTGTCAACACTCTGACTGATTTTGGATTTTTTTTTTTTTTTTTTTTCCAAAATCAGACTTGACACCAGAGAGGCTGAATACCGCACTGAGTCAATGCGGTCTTAGCCTCTCTGGTCTAAACACTCTGTCTGATTTTGGATTTTTTTTTTTTTTTTTCCAAAATCAGACTTGACACCAGAGAGGCTGAATACTGCACTGAGTCAATGCGGTCTTAGCCTCTCTGGTCTCAACACTCTGTCTGATTTTGGATTTTTTTTTTTTTTTTTTTTCCAAAATCAGACTTGACACCAGAGAGGCTGCATACCGCACTGAGTCAATGCGGTCTTAGCCTCTCTGGTCTCAACTCTCTGTCTGATTTTGGATTTTTTTTTTTTTTTTTTCCAAAATCAGACTTGACACCAGAGAGGCTGCATACCGCACTGAGTCAATGCGCTCTTAGCCTCTCTGGTCTCAACACTCTGTCTGATTTTGGATTTTTTTTTTTTTTTCCAAAATCAGACTTGACACCAGAGAGGCTGAATACCGCACTGAGTCAATGCGGTCTTAGCCTCTCTGGTGTCAACACTCTGTCTGATTTTGGATTTTTTTTTTTTTTTTTCCAAAATCAGACTTGACACCAGAGAGGCTGAATACCGCACTGAGTCAATGCGCTCTTAGCCTCTCTGGTCTCAACACTCTGACTGATTTTGGATTTTTTTTTTTTTTTCCAAAATCAGACTTGACACCAGAGAGGCTGAATACCGCACTGAGTCAATGCGGTCTTAGCCTCTCTGGTGTCAACACTCTGACTGATTTTGGATTTTTTTTTTTTTTTTTTTTCCAAAATCAGACTTGACACCAGAGAGGCTGAATACCGCACTGAGTCAATGCGGTCTTAGCCTCTCTGGTCTAAACACTCTGTCTGATTTTGGATTTTTTTTTTTTTTTTTCCAAAATCAGACTTGACACCAGAGAGGCTGAATACCGCACTGAGTCAATGCGGTCTTAGCCTCTCTGGTCTCAACACTCTGTCTGATTTTGGATTTTTTTTTTTTTTTTTTTTCCAAAATCAGACTTGACACCAGAGAGGCTGCATACCGCACTGAGTCAATGCGGTCTTAGCCTCTCTGGTCTCAACTCTCTGTCTGATTTTGGATTTTTTTTTTTTTTTTTTCCAAAATCAGACTTGACACCAGAGAGGCTGCATACCGCACTGAGTCAATGCGCTCTTAGCCTCTCTGGTCTCAACACTCTGTCTGATTTTGGATTTTTTTTTTTTTTTCCAAAATCAGACTTGACACCAGAGAGGCTGAATACCGCACTGAGTCAATGCGGTCTTAGCCTCTCTGGTGTCAACACTCTGTCTGATTTTGGATTTTTTTTTTTTTTTTCCAAAATCAGACTTGACACCAGAGAGGCTGAATACCGCACTGAGTCAATGCGGTCTTAGCCTCTCTGGTGTCAACACTCTGTCTGATTTTGGATTTTTTTTTTTTCCAAAATCAGACTTGACACCAGAGAGGCTGAATACCGCACTGAGTCAATGCGGTCTTAGCCTCTCTGGTGTCAACACTCTGTCTGATTTTGGATTTTTTTTTTTTTTTTTCCAAAATCAGACTTGACACCAGAGAGGCTGAATACCGCACTGAGTCAATGCGGTCTTAGCCTCTCTGGTCTCAACACTCTGTCTGATTTTGGATTTTTTTTTTTTTTTTTTTTCCAAAATCAGACTTGACACCAGAGAGGCTGAATACCGCACTGAGTCAATGCGGTCTTAGCCTCTCTGGTCTCAACACTGTCTGATTTTGGATTTTTTTTTTTTTTCCAAAATCAGACTTGACACCAGAGAGGCTGAATACCGCACTGAGTCAATGCGGTCTTAGCCTCTCTGGTGTCAACACTGTGTCTGATTTTGGATTTTTTTTTTTTTCCAAAATCAGACTTGACACCAGAGAGGCTGAATACCGCACTGAGTCAATGCGGTCTTAGCCTCTCTGGTCTCAACACTCTGTCTGATTTTGATTTTTTTTTTTTTTTTTTCCAAAATCAGACTTGACACCAGAGAGGCTGCATACCGCACTGAGTCAATGCGCTCTTAGCCTCTCTGGTCTCAACACTCTGTCTGATTTTGGATTTTTTTTTTTTTTTTCCAAAATCAGACTTGACACCAGAGAGGCTGAATACCGCACTGAGTCAATGCGGTCTTAGCCTCTCTGGTGTCAACACTCTGTCTGATTTTGGATTTTTTTTTTTTCCAAAATCAGACTTGACACCAGAGAGGCTGAATACCGCACTGAGTCAATGCGGTCTTAGCCTCTCTGGTGTCAACACTCTGTCTGATTTTGGATTTTTTTTTTTTTTTTTCCAAAATCAGACTTGACACCAGAGAGGCTGAATACCGCACTGAGTCAATGCGGTCTTAGCCTCTCTGGTCTCAACACTCTGTCTGATTTTGGATTTTTTTTTTTTTTTTTTTTTCCAAAATCAGACTTGACACCAGAGAGGCTGAATACCGCACTGAGTCAATGCGGTCTTAGCCTCTCTGGTCTCAACACTGTCTGATTTTGGATTTTTTTTTTTTTTCCAAAATCAGACTTGACACCAGAGAGGCTGAATACCGCACTGAGTCAATGCGGTCTTAGCCTCTCTGGTGTCAACACTGTGTCTGATTTTGGATTTTTTTTTTTTTCCAAAATCAGACTTGACACCAGAGAGGCTGAATACCGCACTGAGTCAATGCGGTCTTAGCCTCTCTGGTCTCAACACTCTGTCTGATTTTGGATTTTTTTTTTTTTTTTTCCAAAATCAGACTTGACACCAGAGAGGCTGAATACCGCACTGAGTCAATGCGGTCTTAGCCTCTCTGGTGTCAACACTCTGTCTGATTTTGGATTTTTTTTTTTTTTTCCAAAATCAGACTTGACACCAGAGAGGCTGAATACCGCACTGAGTCAATGCGGTCTTAGCCTCTCTGGTGTCAACACTCTGTCTGATTTTGGATTTTTTTTTTTTTTCCAAAATCAGACTTGACACCAGAGAGGCTGAATACCGCACTGAGTCAATGCGGTCTTAGGCTCTCTGGTGTCAACACTCTGTCTGATTTTGGATTTTTTTTTTTTTTTTTTTTCCAAAATCAGACTTGACACCAGAGAGGCTGCATACCGCACTGAGTCAATGCGCTCTTAGCCTCTCTGGTCTCAACACTCTGTCTGATTTTGGATTTTTTTTTTTTTTTTCCAAAATCAGACTTGACACCAGAGAGGCTGAATACCGCACTGAGTCAATGCGGTCTTAGCCTCTCTGGTGTCAACACTCTGTCTGATTTTGGATTTTTTTATTTTTTTCCAAAATCAGACTTGACACCAGAGAGGCTGAATACCGCACTGAGTCAATGCGGTCTTAGCCTCTCTGGTGTCAACACTCTGTCTGATTTTGGATTTTTTTTTTTTTTTTTTTTCCAAAATCAGACTTGAGACCAGAGAGGCTGAATACTGCACTGAGTCAATGCGGTCTTAGCCTCTCTGGTCTCAACACTCTGTCTGATTTTGGATTTTTTTTTTTTTCCAAAATCAGACTTGACACCAGAGAGGCTGAATACCGCACTGAGTCAATGCGGTCTTAGCCTCTCTGGTCTCAACACTCTGTCTGATTTTGGATTTTTTTTTTTTTTCCAAAATCAGACTTGAGACCAGAGAGGCTGAATACCGCACTGAGTCAATGCGGTCTTAGCCTCTCTGGTGTCAACACTCTGTCTGATTTTGGATTTTTTTTTTTTTTTTTTTTTCCAAAATCAGACTTGACACCAGAGAGGCTGAATACCGCACTGAGTCAATGCGGTCTTAGCCTCTCTGGTCTCAACACTGTCTGATTTTGGATTTTTTTTTTTTTTCCAAAATCAGACTTGACACCAGAGAGGCTGAATACCGCACTGAGTCAATGCGGTCTTAGCCTCTCTGGTGTCAACACTGTGTCTGATTTTGGATTTTTTTTTTTTTCCAAAATCAGACTTGACACCAGAGAGGCTGAATACCGCACTGAGTCAATGCGGTCTTAGCCTCTCTGGTCTCAACACTCTGTCTGATTTTGGATTTTTTTTTTTTTTTTTCCAAAATCAGACTTGACACCAGAGAGGCTGAATACCGCACTGAGTCAATGCGGTCTTAGCCTCTCTGGTGTCAACACTCTGTCTGATTTTGGATTTTTTTTTTTTTTCCAAAATCAGACTTGACACCAGAGAGGCTGAATACCGCACTGAGTCAATGCGGTCTTAGCCTCTCTGGTGTCAACACTCTGTCTGATTTTGGATTTTTTTTTTTTTTTTTCCAAAATCAGACTTGACACCAGAGAGGCTGAATACCGCACTGAGTCAATGCGGTCTTAGCCTCTCTGGTCTCAACACTCTGTCTGATTTTGGATTTTTTTTTTTTTTTTTCCAAAATCAGACTTGACACCAGAGAGGCTGAATACCGCACTGAGTCAATGCGGTCTTAGCCTCTCTGGTCTCAACACTCTGTCTGATTTTGGATTTTTTTTTTTTTTTTTTTCCAAAATCAGACTTGACACCAGAGAGGCTGCATACCGCACTGAGTCAATGCGCTCTTAGCCTCTCTGGTCTCAACACTCTGTCTGATTTTGGATTTTTTTTTTTTTTTTCCAAAATCAGACTTGACACCAGAGAGGCTGAATACCGCACTGAGTCAATGCGGTCTTAGCCTCTCTGGTGTCAACACTCTGTCTGATTTTGGATTTTTTTTTTTTCCAAAATCAGACTTGACACCAGAGAGGCTGAATACCGCACTGAGTCAATGCGGTCTTAGCCTCTCTGGTGTCAACACTCTGTCTGATTTTGGATTTTTTTTTTTTTTTTTCCAAAATCAGACTTGACACCAGAGAGGCTGAATACCGCACTGAGTCAATGCGGTCTTAGCCTCTCTGGTCTCAACACTCTGTCTGATTTTGGATTTTTTTTTTTTTTTTTTTTCCAAAATCAGACTTGACACCAGAGAGGCTGAATACCGCACTGAGTCAATGCGGTCTTAGCCTCTCTGGTCTCAACACTGTCTGATTTTGGATTTTTTTTTTTTTTCCAAAATCAGACTTGACACCAGAGAGGCTGAATACCGCACTGAGTCAATGCGGTCTTAGCCTCTCTGGTGTCAACACTGTGTCTGATTTTGGATTTTTTTTTTTTTCCAAAATCAGACTTGACACCAGAGAGGCTGAATACCGCACTGAGTCAATGCGGTCTTAGCCTCTCTGGTCTCAACACTCTGTCTGATTTTGATTTTTTTTTTTTTTTTTTCCAAAATCAGACTTGACACCAGAGAGGCTGCATACCGCACTGAGTCAATGCGCTCTTAGCCTCTCTGGTCTCAACACTCTGTCTGATTTTGGATTTTTTTTTTTTTTTCCAAAATCAGACTTGACACCAGAGAGGCTGAATACCGCACTGAGTCAATGCGGTCTTAGCCTCTCTGGTGTCAACACTCTGTCTGATTTTGGATTTTTTTTTTTCCAAAATCAGACTTGACACCAGAGAGGCTGAATACCGCACTGAGTCAATGCGGTCTTAGCCTCTCTGGTGTCAACACTCTGTCTGATTTTGGATTTTTTTTTTTTTTTTTCCAAAATCAGACTTGACACCAGAGAGGCTGAATACCGCACTGAGTCAATGCGGTCTTAGCCTCTCTGGTCTCAACACTCTGTCTGATTTTGGATTTTTTTTTTTTTTTTTTTCCAAAATCAGACTTGACACCAGAGAGGCTGAATACCGCACTGAGTCAATGCGGTCTTAGCCTCTCTGGTCTCAACACTGTCTGATTTTGGATTTTTTTTTTTTTTCCAAAATCAGACTTGACACCAGAGAGGCTGAATACCGCACTGAGTCAATGCGGTCTTAGCCTCTCTGGTGTCAACACTGTGTCTGATTTTGGATTTTTTTTTTTTTCCAAAATCAGACTTGACACCAGAGAGGCTGAATACCGCACTGAGTCAATGCGGTCTTAGCCTCTCTGGTCTCAACACTCTGTCTGATTTTGGATTTTTTTTTTTTTTTTTCCAAAATCAGACTTGACACCAGAGAGGCTGAATACCGCACTGAGTCAATGCGGTCTTAGCCTCTCTGGTGTCAACACTCTGTCTGATTTTGGATTTTTTTTTTTTTTTCCAAAATCAGACTTGACACCAGAGAGGCTGAATACCGCACTGAGTCAATGCGGTCTTAGCCTCTCTGGTGTCAACACTCTGTCTGATTTTGGATTTTTTTTTTTTTTCCAAAATCAGACTTGACACCAGAGAGGCTGAATACCGCACTGAGTCAATGCGGTCTTAGGCTCTCTGGTGTCAACACTCTGTCTGATTTTGGATTTTTTTTTTTTTTTTTTTTCCAAAATCAGACTTGACACCAGAGAGGCTGCATACCGCACTGAGTCAATGCGCTCTTAGCCTCTCTGGTCTCAACACTCTGTCTGATTTTGGATTTTTTTTTTTTTTTTCCAAAATCAGACTTGACACCAGAGAGGCTGAATACCGCACTGAGTCAATGCGGTCTTAGCCTCTCTGGTGTCAACACTCTGTCTGATTTTGGATTTTTTTATTTTTTTCCAAAATCAGACTTGACACCAGAGAGGCTGAATACCGCACTGAGTCAATGCGGTCTTAGCCTCTCTGGTGTCAACACTCTGTCTGATTTTGGATTTTTTTTTTTTTTTTTTTTCCAAAATCAGACTTGAGACCAGAGAGGCTGAATACTGCACTGAGTCAATGCGGTCTTAGCCTCTCTGGTCTCAACACTCTGTCTGATTTTGGATTTTTTTTTTTTTTCCAAAATCAGACTTGACACCAGAGAGGCTGAATACCGCACTGAGTCAATGCGGTCTTAGCCTCTCTGGTCTCAACACTCTGTCTGATTTTGGATTTTTTTTTTTTTTCCAAAATCAGACTTGAGACCAGAGAGGCTGAATACCGCACTGAGTCAATGCGGTCTTAGCCTCTCTGGTGTCAACACTCTGTCTGATTTTGGATTTTTTTTTTTTTTTTTTTTTCCAAAATCAGACTTGACACCAGAGAGGCTGAATACCGCACTGAGTCAATGCGGTCTTAGCCTCTCTGGTCTCAACACTGTCTGATTTTGGATTTTTTTTTTTTTTTCCAAAATCAGACTTGACACCAGAGAGGCTGAATACCGCACTGAGTCAATGCGGTCTTAGCCTCTCTGGTGTCAACACTGTGTCTGATTTTGGATTTTTTTTTTTTTCCAAAATCAGACTTGACACCAGAGAGGCTGAATACCGCACTGAGTCAATGCGGTCTTAGCCTCTCTGGTCTCAACACTCTGTCTGATTTTGGATTTTTTTTTTTTTTTTTCCAAAATCAGACTTGACACCAGAGAGGCTGAATACCGCACTGAGTCAATGCGGTCTTAGCCTCTCTGGTGTCAACACTCTGTCTGATTTTGGATTTTTTTTTTTTTTTCCAAAATCAGACTTGACACCAGAGAGGCTGAATACCGCACTGAGTCAATGCGGTCTTAGCCTCTCTGGTGTCAACACTCTGTCTGATTTTGGATTTTTTTTTTTTTTCCAAAATCAGACTTGACACCAGAGAGGCTGAATACCGCACTGAGTCAATGCGGTCTTAGGCTCTCTGGTGTCAACACTCTGTCTGATTTTGGATTTTTTTTTTTTTTTTTTTCCAAAATCAGACTTGACACCAGAGAGGCTGCATACCGCACTGAGTCAATGCGCTCTTAGCCTCTCTGGTCTCAACACTCTGTCTGATTTTGGATTTTTTTTTTTTTTTTCCAAAATCAGACTTGACACCAGAGAGGCTGAATACCGCACTGAGTCAATGCGGTCTTAGCCTCTCTGGTGTCAACACTCTGTCTGATTTTGGATTTTTTTATTTTTTTCCAAAATCAGACTTGACACCAGAGAGGCTGAATACCGCACTGAGTCAATGCGGTCTTAGCCTCTCTGGTGTCAACACTCTGTCTGATTTTGGATTTTTTTTTTTTTTTTTTTTCCAAAATCAGACTTGAGACCAGAGAGGCTGAATACTGCACTGAGTCAATGCGGTCTTAGCCTCTCTGGTCTCAACACTCTGTCTGATTTTGGATTTTTTTTTTTTTTTCCAAAATCAGACTTGACACCAGAGAGGCTGAATACCGCACTGAGTCAATGCGGTCTTAGCCTCTCTGGTCTCAACACTCTGTCTGATTTTGGATTTTTTTTTTTTTTCCAAAATCAGACTTGAGACCAGAGAGGCTGAATACCGCACTGAGTCAATGCGGTCTTAGCCTCTCTGGTGTCAACACTCTGTCTGATTTTGGATTTTTTTTTTTTTTCCAAAATCAGACTTGACACCAGAGAGGCTGAATACCGCACTGAGTCAATGCGGTCTTAGCCTCTCTGGTGTCAACACTCTGTCTGATTTTGGATTTTTTTTTTTTTTCCAAAATCAGACTTGACACCAGAGAGGCTGAATACCGCACTGAGTCAATGCGGTCTTAGGCTCTCTGGTGTCAACACTCTGTCTGATTTTGGATTTTTTTTTTTTTTTTTTTCCAAAATCAGACTTGACACCAGAGAGGCTGCATACCGCACTGAGTCAATGCGCTCTTAGCCTCTCTGGTCTCAACACTCTGTCTGATTTTGGATTTTTTTTTTTTTTTTCCAAAATCAGACTTGACACCAGAGAGGCTGAATACCGCACTGAGTCAATGCGGTCTTAGCCTCTCTGGTGTCAACACTCTGTCTGATTTTGGATTTTTTTATTTTTTTCCAAAATCAGACTTGACACCAGAGAGGCTGAATACCGCACTGAGTCAATGCGGTCTTAGCCTCTCTGGTGTCAACACTCTGTCTGATTTTGGATTTTTTTTTTTTTTTTTTTTCCAAAATCAGACTTGAGACCAGAGAGGCTGAATACCGCACTGAGTCAATGCGGTCTTAGCCTCTCTGGTGTCAACACTCTGTCTGATTTTGGATTTTTTTTTTTTTTCCAAAATCAGACTTGACACCAGAGAGGCTGAATACCGCACTGAGTCAATGCGCTCTTAGCCTCTCTGGTCTCAACACTCTGTCTGATTTTGGATTTTTTTTTTTTTTTTTTTCCAAAATCAGACTTGAGAACAGAGAGGCTGAATACCGCACTGAGTCAATGCGGTCTTAGCCTCTCTGGTGTCAACACTCTGTCTGATTTTGGATTTTTTTTTTTTTCCCAAAATCAGACTTGACACCAGAGAGGCTGAATACCGCACTGAGTCAATGCGGTCTTAGCCTCTCTGGTCTCAACACTCTGTCTGATTTTGGATTTTTTTTTTTTTTTTTTTCCAAAATCAGACTTGAGACCAGAGAGGCTGAATACCGCACTGAGTCAATGCGGTCTTAGCCTCTCTGGTGTCAACACTCTGTCTGATTTTGGATTTTTTTTTTTTTTCCAAAATCAGACTTGACACCAGAGAGGCTGAATACCGCACTGAGTCAATGCGGTCTTAGCCTCTCTGGTGTCAACACTCTGTCTGATTTTGGATTTTTTTTTTTTTCCAAAATCAGACTTGACACCAGAGAGGCTGAATACCGCACTGAGTCAATGCGGTCTTAGCCTCTCTGGTGTCAACACTCTGTCTGATTTTGGATTTTTTTTTTTTTTTTTCCCAAAATCAGACTTGACACCAGAGAGGCTGAATACCGCACTGAGTCAATGCGGTCTTAGCCTCTCTGGTGTCAACACTCTTGTCTGATTTTGGATTTTTTTTTTTTTTTTTTTCCAAAATCAGACTTGACACCAGAGAGGCTGCATACCGCACTGAGTCAATGCGCTCTTAGCCTCTCTGGTCTCAACACTCTGTCTGATTTTGGATTTTTTTTTATTTTTTTTTCCAAAATCAGACTTGACACCAGAGAGGCTGCATACCGCACTGAGTCAATGCGCTCTTAGCCTCTCTGGTCTAAACACTCTGTCTGATTTTGGATTTTTTTTTTTTTTTTTCCAAAATCAGACTTGACACCAGAGAGGCTGAATACCGCACTGAGTCAATGCGGTCTTAGCCTCTCTGGTGTCAACACTCTGTCTGATTTTGGATTTTTTTATTTTTTTCCAAAATCAGACTTGACACCAGAGAGGCTGAATACCGCACTGAGTCAATGCGGTCTTAGCCTCTCTGGTGTCAACACTCTGTCTGATTTTGGATTTTTTTTTTTTTTTTTTTTCCAAAATCAGACTTGAGACCAGAGAGGCTGAATACCGCACTGAGTCAATGCGGTCTTAGCCTCTCTGGTGTCAACACTCTGTCTGATTTTGGATTTTTTTTTTTTTTTCCAAAATCAGACTTGACACCAGAGAGGCTGAATACCGCACTGAGTCAATGCGGTCTTAGCCTCTCTGGTCTCAACACTCTGTCTGATTTTGGATTTTTTTTTTTTTTTTTTCCAAAATCAGACTTGACACCAGAGAGGCTGCATACCGCACTGAGTCAATGCGCTCTTAGCCTCTCTGGTCTCAACACTCTGTCTGATTTTGGATTTTTTTTTTTTTTTTTTTCCAAATTTAGACGAGAACAGAGAGGCTGAATACCGCACTGAGTCAATGCGGTCTTAGCCTCTCTGGTGTCAACACTCTGTCTGATTTTGGATTTTTTTTTTTTTCCAAAATCAGACTTGACACCAGAGAGGCTGAATACCGCACGGAGTCAATGCGGTCTTAGCCTCTCTGGTCTCAACACTCTGTCTGATTTTGGATTTTTTTTTTTTTTTTTTTTCCAAAATCAGACTTGAGACCAGAGAGGCTGAATACCGCACTGAGTCAATGCGGTCTTAGCCTCTCTGGTGTCAACACTCTGTCTGATTTTGGATTTTTTTTTTTTTTCCAAAATCAGACTTGACACCAGAGAGGCTGAATACCGCACTGAGTCAATGCGGTCTTAGCCTCTCTGGTGTCAACACTCTGTCTGATTTTGGATTTTTTTTTTTTTTCCAAAATCAGACTTGACACCAGAGAGGCTGAATACCGCACTGAGTCAATGCGGTCTTAGCCTCTCTGGTGTCAACACTCTGTCTGATTTTGGATTTTTTTTTTTTTTTTTCCCAAAATCAGACTTGACACCAGAGAGGCTGAATACCGCACTGAGTCAATGCGGTCTTAGCCTCTCTGGTGTCAACACTCTTGTCTGATTTTGGAATTTTTTTTTTTTTTTTTTCCAAAATCAGACTTGACACCAGAGAGGCTGCATACCGCACTGAGTCAATGCGCTCTTAGCCTCTCTGGTCTCAACACTCTGTCTGATTTTGGATTTTTTTTTTTTTTTTCCAAAATCAGACTTGACACCAGAGAGGCTGAATACCGCACTGAGTCAATGCGGTCTTAGCCTCTCTGGTGTCAACACTCTGTCTGATTTTGGATTTTTTTTTTTTTTTTCCAAAATCAGACTTGACACCAGAGAGGCTGAATACCGCACTGAGTCAATGCGGTCTTAGCCTCTCTGGTGTCAACACTCTGTCTGATTTTGGATTTTTTTTTTTTTTTCCAAAATCAGACTTGACACCAGAGAGGCTGAATACCGCACTGAGTCAATGCGGTCTTAGCCTCTCTGGTGTCAACACTCTGTCTGATTTTGGATTTTTTTTTTTTTTTTCCAAAATCAGACTTGACACCAGAGAGGCTGAATACCGCACTGAGTCAATGCGGTCTTAGCCTCTCTGGTGTCAACACTCTGTCTGATTTTGGATTTTTTTTTTTTTTTTTCCAAAATCAGACTTGACACCAGAGAGGCTGAATACCGCACTGAGTCAATGCGGTCTTAGCCTCTCTGGTGTCAACACTCTTGTCTGATTTTGGATTTTTTTTTTTTTTTTTTTCCAAAATCAGACTTGACACCAGAGAGGCTGCATACCGCACTGAGTCAATGCGCTCTTAGCCTCTCTGGTCTCAACACTCTGTCTGATTTTGGATTTTTTTTTTTTTTTTTCCAAAATCAGACTTGACACCAGATAGGCTGAATACCGCACTGAGTCAATGCGGTCTTAGCCTCTCTGGTGTCAACACTCTGTCTGATTTTGGATTTTTTTTTTTTTTTTCCAAAATCAGACTTGACACCAGAGAGGCTGAATACCGCACTGAGTCAATGCGGTCTTAGCCTCTCTGGTGTCAACACTCTGTCTGATTTTGGATTTTTTTTTTTTTTTTTTTTCCAAAATCAGACTTGACACCAGAGAGGCTGAATACCGCACTGAGTCAATGCGGTCTTAGCCTCTCTGGTGTCAACACTCTGTCTGATTTTGGATTTTTTTTTTTTTTTTTCCAAAATCAGACTTGACACCAGAGAGGCTGAATACCGCACTGAGTCAATGCGGTCTTAGCCTCTCTGGTGTCAACACTCTGTCTGATTTTGGATTTTTTTTTTTTTTTCCAAAATCAGACTTGACACCAGAGAGGCTGAATACTGCACTGAGTCAATGCGGTCTTAGCCTCTCTGGTGTCAACACTCTGTCTGATTTTGGATTTTTTTTTTTTTTTCCAAAATCAGACTTGACACCAGAGAGGCTGAATACCGCACTGAGTCAATGCGGTCTTAGGCTCTCTGGTGTCAACACTCTGTCTGATTTTGGATTTTTTTTTTTTTTTTTTTTCCAAAATCAGACTTGACACCAGAGAGGCTGCATACCGCACTGAGTCAATGCGCTCTTAGCCTCTCTGGTCTCAACACTCTGTCTGATTTTGGATTTTTTTTTTTTTTTTCCAAAATCAGACTTGACACCAGAGAGGCTGAATACCGCACTGAGTCAATGCGGTCTTAGCCTCTCTGGTGTCAACACTCTGTCTGATTTTGGATTTTTTTATTTTTTTCCAAAATCAGACTTGACACCAGAGAGGCTGAATACCGCACTGAGTCAATGCGGTCTTAGCCTCTCTGGTGTCAACACTCTGTCTGATTTTGGATTTTTTTTTTTTTTTTTTTCCAAAATCAGACTTGAGACCAGAGAGGCTGAATACCGCACTGAGTCAATGCGGTCTTA
>NW_028150843.1:0-28180 GCF_964638095.1 Poromitra crassiceps | reverse complement strand
TGATTTTGGAAAAAAAAAAAAAATCCAAAATCAGACAGAGTGTTGACACCAGAGAGGCTAAGACCGCATTGACTCAGTGCGGTATTCAGCCTCTCTGGTGTCAAGTCTGACTTTGAAAAAAAAAAAAAAAAATCCAAAATCAGACAGAGTGTTGACACCAGAGAGGCTAAGACCGCATTGACTCAGTGCGGTATTCAGCCTCTCTGGTGTCAAGTCTGATTTTGGAAAAAAAAAAAAAAAATCCAAAATCAGACAGAGTGTTGAGACCAGAGAGGCTAAGACCGCATTGACTCAGTGCGGTATTCAGCCTCTCTGGTGTCAAGTCTGACTTTGAAAAAAAAAAAAAAAATCCAAAATCAGACAGAGTGTTGACACCAGAGAGGCTAAGACCGCATTGACTCAGTGCGGTATTCAGCCTCTCTGGTGTCAAGTCTGACTTTGAAAAAAAAAAAAAAAATCCAAAATCAGACAGAGTGTTGAGACCAGAGAGGCTAAGACCGCATTGACTCAGTGCGGTATTCAGCCTCTCTGGTGTCAAGTCTGACTTTGAAAAAAAAAAAAAAATCCAAAATCAGACAGAGTGTTGAGACCAGAGAGGCTAAGACCGCATTGACTCAGTGCGGTATTCAGCCTCTCTGGTGTCAAGTCTGACTTTGAAAAAAAAAAAAAAAATCCAAAATCAGACAGAGTGTTGACACCAGAGAGGCTAAGACCGCATTGACTCAGTGCGGTATTCAGCCTCTCTGGTGTCAAGTCTGACTTTGAAAAAAAAAAAAAAATCCAAAATCAGACAGAGTGTTGAGACCAGAGAGGCTAAGACCGCATTGACTCAGTGCGTTATTCAGCCTCTCTGGTGTCAAGTCTGACTTTGGAAAAAAAAAAAAAAATCCAAAATCAGACAGAGTGTTGAGACCAGAGAGGCTAAGACTGCATTGACTCAGTGCGGTATTCAGCCTCTCTGGTTTCAAGTCTGATTTTGGAAAAAAAAAAAAAAAAAATCCAAAATCAGACAGAGTGTTGACACCAGAGAGGCTAAGACCGCATTGACTCAGTGCGGTATTCAGCTTCTCTGGTGTCAAGTCTGATTTTGGAAAAAAAAAAAAAACAACCAAAATCAGACAGAGTGTTGAGACCAGAGAGGCTAAGACCGCATTGACTCAGTGCGGTATTCAGCCTCTCTGGTGTCAAGTCTGACTTTGGAAAAAAAAAAAAAATCCAAAATCAGACAGAGTGTTGAGACCAGAGAGGCTAAGACTGCATTGACTCAGTGCGGTATTCAGCCTCTCTGGTTTCAAGTCTGATTTTGGAAAAAAAAAAAAAAAAAAATCCAAAATCAGACAGAGTGTTGACACCAGAGAGGCTAAGACCGCATTGACTCAGTGCGGTATTCAGCTTCTCTGGTGTCAAGTCTGATTTTGGAAAAAAAAAAAAAACAACCAAAATCAGACAGAGTGTTGAGACCAGAGAGGCTAAGACCGCATTGACTCAGTGCGGTATTCAGCCTCTCTGGTGTCAAGTCTGATTTTGGGAAAAAAAAAAAAAAATCAAAAATCAGACCGAGTGTTGAGACCAGAGAGGCTAAGACCGCATTGACTCAGTGCGGTATTCAGCCTCTCTGGTGTCAAGTCTGATTTTGGAAAAAAAAAAAAAATCCAAAATCAGACAGAGTGTTGACACCAGAGAGGCTAAGACCGCATTGACTCAGTGCGGTATTCAGCCTCTCTGGTGTCAAGTCTGATTTTGGAAAAAAAAAAAAAAAAATCCAAAATCAGACAGAGTGTTGAGACCAGAGAGGCTAAGACCGCATTGACTCAGTGCGGTATTCAGCCTCTCTGGTGTCAAGTCTGACTTTGAAAAAAAAAAAAAAAATCCAAAATCAGACAGAGTGTTGAGACCAGAGAGGCTAAGACTGCATTGACTCAGTGCGGTATTCAGCCTCTCTGGTTTCAAGTCTGATTTTGGAAAAAAAAAAAAAAAAAAATCCAAAATCAGACAGAGTGTTGACACCAGAGAGGCTAAGACCGCATTGACTCAGTGCGGTATTCAGCCTCTCTGGTGTCAAGTCTGACTTTGGAAAAAAAAAAAAAATCCAAAATCAGACAGAGTGTTGAGACCAGAGAGGCTAAGACTGCATTGACTCAGTGCGGTATTCAGCCTCTCTGGTGTCAAGTCTGACTTTGAAAAAAAAAAAAAAAATCCAAAATCAGACAGAGTGTTGAGACCAGAGAGGCTAAGACCGCATTGACTCAGTGCGGTATTCAGCCTCTCTGGTGTCAAGTCTGACTTTGAAAAAAAAAAAAAAAATCCAAAATCAGACAGAGTGTTGAGACCAGAGAGGCTAAGACCGCATTGACTCAGTGCGGTATTCAGCCTCTCTGGTGTCAAGTCTGACTTTGAAAAAAAAAAAAAAAATCCAAAATCAGACAGAGTGTTGACACCAGAGAGGCTAAGACCGCATTGACTCAGTGCGGTATTCAGCCTCTCTGGTGTCAAGTCTGACTTTGAAAAAAAAAAAAAAAATCCAAAATCAGACAGAGTGTTGAGACCAGAGAGGCTAAGACCGCATTGACTCAGTGCGGTATTCAGCCTCTCTGGTGTCAAGTCTGACTTTGAAAAAAAAAAAAAAATCCAAAATCAGACAGAGTGTTGAGACCAGAGAGGCTAAGACCGCATTGACTCAGTGCGGTATTCAGCCTCTCTGGTGTCAAGTCTGACTTTGGAAAAAAAAAAAAAATCCAAAATCAGACAGAGTGTTGAGACCAGAGAGGCTAAGACTGCATTGACTCAGTGCGGTATTCAGCCTCTCTGGTTTCAAGTCTGATTTTGGAAAAAAAAAAAAAAAAAATCCAAAATCAGACAGAGTGTTGACACCAGAGAGGCTAAGACCGCATTGACTCAGTGCGGTATTCAGCTTCTCTGGTGTCAAGTCTGATTTTGGAAAAAAAAAAAAAAAAAAAAAAATCAGACAGAGTGTTGAGACCAGAGAGGCTAAGACCGCATTGACTCAGTGCGGTATTCAGCCTCTCTGGTGTCAAGTCTGACTTTGGAAAAAAAAAAAAAATCCAAAATCAGACAGAGTGTTGAGACCAGAGAGGCTAAGACTGCATTGACTCAGTGCGGTATTCAGCCTCTCTGGTTTCAAGTCTGATTTTGGAAAAAAAAAAAAAAAAAAATCCAAAATCAGACAGAGTGTTGACACCAGAGAGGCTAAGACCGCATTGACTCAGTGCGGTATTCAGCTTCTCTGGTGTCAAGTCTGATTTTGGAAAAAAAAACAAAACAACCAAAATCAGACAGAGTGTTGAGACCAGAGAGGCTAAGACCGCATTGACTCAGTGCGGTATTCAGCCTCTCTGGTGTCAAGTCTGATTTTGGGAAAAAAAAAAAAAAATCCAAAATCAGACCGAGTGTTGAGACCAGAGAGGCTAAGACCGCATTGACTCAGTGCGGTATTCAGCCTCTCTGGTGTCAAGTCTGATTTTGGAAAAAAAAAAAAATCCAAAATCAGACAGAGTGTTGACACCAGAGAGGCTAAGACCGCATTGACTCAGTGCGGTATTCAGCCTCTCTGGTGTCAAGTCTGATTTTGGAAAAAAAAAAAAAAAAATCCAAAATCAGACAGAGTGTTGAGACCAGAGAGGCTAAGACCGCATTGACTCAGTGCGGTATTCAGCCTCTCTGGTGTCAAGTCTGACTTTGAAAAAAAAAAAAAAATCCAAAATCAGACAGAGTGTTGACACCAGAGAGGCTAAGACCGCATTGACTCAGTGCGGTATTCAGCCTCTCTGGTGTCAAGTCTGACTTTGAAAAAAAAAAAAAAAAATCCAAAATCAGACAGAGTGTTGAGACCAGAGAGGC
Source organism: Poromitra crassiceps (assembly GCF_964638095.1). Lineage (NCBI taxonomy): Eukaryota > Metazoa > Chordata > Actinopteri > Beryciformes > Melamphaidae > Poromitra > Poromitra crassiceps. The sequence goes on along the minus strand of NW_028150843.1, from coordinate 24,322 downwards.
TAAGACCGCATTGACTCAGTGCGGTATTCAGCCTCTCTGGTGTCAAGTCTGACTTTGAAAAAAAAAAAAAAAATCCAAAATCAGACAGAGTGTTGAGACCAGAGAGGCTAAGACCGCATTGACTCAGTGCGGTATTCAGCCTCTCTGGTGTCAAGTCTGACTTTGAAAAAAAAAAAAAAAAATCCAAAATCAGACAGAGTGTTGAGACCAGAGAGGCTAAGACCGCATTGACTCAGTGCGGTATTCAGCCTCTCTGGTGTCAAGTCTGACTTTGAAAAAAAAAAAAAAAATCCAAAATCAGACAGAGTGTTGACACCAGAGAGGCTAAGACCGCATTGACTCAGTGCGGTATTCAGCCTCTCTGGTGTCAAGTCTGACTTTGAAAAAAAAAAAAAAAATCCAAAATCAGACAGAGTGTTGAGACCAGAGAGGCTAAGACCGCATTGACTCAGTGCGGTATTCAGCCTCTCTGGTGTCAAGTCTGACTTTGAAAAAAAAAAAAAAAATCCAAAATCAGACAGAGTGTTGAGACCAGAGAGGCTAAGACCGCATTGACTCAGTGCGGTATTCAGCCTCTCTGGTGTCAAGTCTGATTTTGGGAAAAAAAAAAAAAAATCCAAAATCAGACCGAGTGTTGAGACCAGAGAGGCTAAGACCGCATTGACTCAGTGCGGTATTCAGCCTCTCTGGTGTCAAGTCTGATTTTGGAAAAAAAAAAAAAATCCAAAATCAGACAGAGTGTTGACACCAGAGAGGCTAAGACCGCATTGACTCAGTGCGGTATTCAGCCTCTCTGGTGTCAAGTCTGATTTTGGAAAAAAAAAAAAAAAAATCCAAAATCAGACAGAGTGTTGAGACCAGAGAGGCTAAGACCGCATTGACTCAGTGCGGTATTCAGCCTCTCTGGTGTCAAGTCTGATTTTGGGAAAAAAAAAAAAAAATCCAAAATCAGACCGAGTGTTGAGACCAGAGAGGCTAAGACCGCATTGACTCAGTGCGGTATTCAGCCTCTCTGGTGTCAAGTCTGATTTTGGAAAAAAAAAAAAAATCCAAAATCAGACAGAGTGTTGACACCAGAGAGGCTAAGACCGCATTGACTCAGTGCGGTATTCAGCCTCTCTGGTGTCAAGTCTGACTTTGAAAAAAAAAAAAAAAAATCCAAAATCAGACAGAGTGTTGACACCAGAGAGGCTAAGACCGCATTGACTCAGTGCGGTATTCAGCCTCTCTGGTGTCAAGTCTGATTTTGGAAAAAAAAAAAAAAAAATCCAAAATCAGACAGAGTGTTGAGACCAGAGAGGCTAAGACCGCATTGACTCAGTGCGGTATTCAGCCTCTCTGGTGTCAAGTCTGACTTTGAAAAAAAAAAAAAAAATCCAAAATCAGACAGAGTGTTGAGACCAGAGAGGCTAAGACCGCATTGACTCAGTGCGGTATTCAGCCTCTCTGGTGTCAAGTCTGACTTTGAAAAAAAAAAAAAAATCCAAAATCAGACAGAGTGTTGAGACCAGAGAGGCTAAGACCGCATTGACTCAGTGCGGTATTCAGCCTCTCTGGTGTCAAGTCTGACTTTGAAAAAAAAAAAAAAAATCCAAAATCAGACAGAGTGTTGAGACCAGAGAGGCTAAGACCGCATTGACTCAGTGCGGTATTCAGCCTCTCTGGTGTCAAGTCTGACTTTGAAAAAAAAAAAAAAAATCCAAAATCAGACAGAGTGTTGACACCAGAGAGGCTAAGACCGCATTGACTCAGTGCGGTATTCAGCCTCTCTGGTGTCAAGTCTGACTTTGAAAAAAAAAAAAAAATCCAAAATCAGACAGAGTGTTGAGACCAGAGAGGCTAAGACTGCATTGACTCAGTGCGGTATTCAGCCTCTCTGGTTTCAAGTCTGATTTTGGAAAAAAAAAAAAAAAAAATCCAAAATCAGACAGAGTGTTGACACCAGAGAGGCTAAGACCGCATTGACTCAGTGCGGTATTCAGCTTCTCTGGTGTCAAGTCTGATTTTGGAAAAAAAAAAAAAAAAAAAAAAATCAGACAGAGTGTTGAGACCAGAGAGGCTAAGACCGCATTGACTCAGTGCGGTATTCAGCCTCTCTGGTGTCAAGTCTGACTTTGGAAAAAAAAAAAAAAATCCAAAATCAGACAGAGTGTTGAGACCAGAGAGGCTAAGACTGCATTGACTCAGTGCGGTATTCAGCCTCTCTGGTTTCAAGTCTGATTTTGGAAAAAAAAAAAAAAAAAAATCCAAAATCAGACAGAGTGTTGACACCAGAGAGGCTAAGACCGCATTGACTCAGTGCGGTATTCAGCTTCTCTGGTGTCAAGTCTGATTTTGGAAAAAAAAAAAAAACAACCAAAATCAGACAGAGTGTTGAGACCAGAGAGGCTAAGACCGCATTGACTCAGTGCGGTATTCAGCCTCTCTGGTGTCAAGTCTGATTTTGGGAAAAAAAAAAAAAAATCCAAAATCAGACCGAGTGTTGAGACCAGAGAGGCTAAGACCGCATTGACTCAGTGCGGTATTCAGCCTCTCTGGTGTCAAGTCTGATTTTGGAAAAAAAAAAAAAATCCAAAATCAGACAGAGTGTTGACACCAGAGAGGCTAAGACCGCATTGACTCAGTGCGGTATTCAGCCTCTCTGGTGTCAAGTCTGATTTTGGAAAAAAAAAAAAAAAAATCCAAAATCAGACAGAGTGTTGAGACCAGAGAGGCTAAGACCGCATTGACTCAGTGCGGTATTCAGCCTCTCTGGTGTCAAGTCTGACTTTGAAAAAAAAAAAAAAATCCAAAATCAGACAGAGTGTTGACACCAGAGAGGCTAAGACCGCATTGACTCAGTGCGGTATTCAGCCTCTCTGGTGTCAAGTCTGACTTTGAAAAAAAAAAAAAAAATCCAAAATCAGACAGAGTGTTGAGACCAGAGAGGCTAAGACCGCATTGACTCAGTGCGGTATTCAGCCTCTCTGGTGTCAAGTCTGACTTTGAAAAAAAAAAAAAAAATCCAAAATCAGACAGAGTGTTGAGACCAGAGAGGCTAAGACCGCATTGACTCAGTGCGGTATTCAGCCTCTCTGGTGTCAAGTCTGACTTTGAAAAAAAAAAAAAAAATCCAAAATCAGACAGAGTGTTGAGACCAGAGAGGCTAAGACCGCATTGACTCAGTGCGGTATTCAGCCTCTCTGGTGTCAAGTCTGACTTTGAAAAAAAAAAAAAAAATCCAAAATCAGACAGAGTGTTGACACCAGAGAGGCTAAGACCGCATTGACTCAGTGCGGTATTCAGCCTCTCTGGTGTCAAGTCTGACTTTGAAAAAAAAAAAAAAAATCCAAAATCAGACAGAGTGTTGAGACCAGAGAGGCTAAGACCGCATTGACTCAGTGCGGTATTCAGCCTCTCTGGTGTCAAGTCTGACTTTGAAAAAAAAAAAAAAAATCCAAAATCAGACAGAGTGTTGAGACCAGAGAGGCTAAGACCGCATTGACTCAGTGCGGTATTCAGCCTCTCTGGTGTCAAGTCTGATTTTGGGAAAAAAAAAAAAAAAATCCAAAATCAGACCGAGTGTTGAGACCAGAGAGGCTAAGACCGCATTGACTCAGTGCGGTATTCAGCCTCTCTGGTGTCAAGTCTGATTTTGGAAAAAAAAAAAAAAATCCAAAATCAGACAGAGTGTTGACACCAGAGAGGCTAAGACCGCATTGACTCAGTGCGGTATTCAGCCTCTCTGGTGTCAAGTCTGATTTTGGAAAAAAAAAAAAAAAAATCCAAAATCAGACAGAGTGTTGAGACCAGAGAGGCTAAGACCGCATTGACTCAGTGCGGTATTCAGCCTCTCTGGTGTCAAGTCTGATTTTGGGAAAAAAAAAAAAAAATCCAAAATCAGACCGAGTGTTGAGACCAGAGAGGCTAAGACCGCATTGACTCAGTGCGGTATTCAGCCTCTCTGGTGTCAAGTCTGATTTTGGAAAAAAAAAAAAAATCCAAAATCAGACAGAGTGTTGACACCAGAGAGGCTAAGACCGCATTGACTCAGTGCGGTATTCAGCCTCTCTGGTGTCAAGTCTGACTTTGAAAAAAAAAAAAAAAATCCAAAATCAGACAGAGTGTTGACACCAGAGAGGCTAAGACCGCATTGACTCAGTGCGGTATTCAGCCTCTCTGGTGTCAAGTCTGATTTTGGAAAAAAAAAAAAAAAAAATCCAAAATCAGACAGAGTGTTGAGACCAGAGAGGCTAAGACCGCATTGACTCAGTGCGGTATTCAGCCTCTCTGGTGTCAAGTCTGACTTTGAAAAAAAAAAAAAAAATCCAAAATCAGACAGAGTGTTGAGACCAGAGAGGCTAAGACCGCATTGACTCAGTGCGGTATTCAGCCTCTCTGGTGTCAAGTCTGACTTTGAAAAAAAAAAAAAAAATCCAAAATCAGACAGAGTGTTGAGACCAGAGAGGCTAAGACCGCATTGACTCAGTGCGGTATTCAGCCTCTCTGGTGTCAAGTCTGACTTTGAAAAAAAAAAAAAAAATCCAAAATCAGACAGAGTGTTGAGACCAGAGAGGCTAAGACCGCATTGACTCAGTGCGGTATTCAGCCTCTCTGGTGTCAAGTCTGACTTTGAAAAAAAAAAAAAAAATCCAAAATCAGACAGAGTGTTGACACCAGAGAGGCTAAGACCGCATTGACTCAGTGCGGTATTCAGCCTCTCTGGTGTCAAGTCTGACTTTGAAAAAAAAAAAAAAAATCCAAAATCAGACAGAGTGTTGAGACCAGAGAGGCTAAGACCGCATTGACTCAGTGCGGTATTCAGCCTCTCTGGTGTCAAGTCTGACTTTGAAAAAAAAAAAAAAAAATCCAAAATCAGACAGAGTGTTGAGACCAGAGAGGCTAAGACCGCATTGACTCAGTGCGGTATTCAGCCTCTCTGGTGTCAAGTCTGATTTTGGGAAAAAAAAAAAAAAATCCAAAATCAGACCGAGTGTTGAGACCAGAGAGGCTAAGACCGCATTGACTCAGTGCGGTATTCAGCCTCTCTGGTGTCAAGTCTGATTTTGGAAAAAAAAAAAAATCCAAAATCAGACAGAGTGTTGACACCAGAGAGGCTAAGACCGCATTGACTCAGTGCGGTATTCAGCCTCTCTGGTGTCAAGTCTGATTTTGGAAAAAAAAAAAAAAAAATCCAAAATCAGACAGAGTGTTGAGACCAGAGAGGCTAAGACCGCATTGACTCAGTGCGGTATTCAGCCTCTCTGGTGTCAAGTCTGACTTTGAAAAAAAAAAAAAAAATCCAAAATCAGACAGAGTGTTGACACCAGAGAGGCTAAGACCGCATTGACTCAGTGCGGTATTCAGCCTCTCTGGTGTCAAGTCTGACTTTGAAAAAAAAAAAAAAAATCCAAAATCAGACAGAGTGTTGAGACCAGAGAGGCTAAGACCGCATTGACTCAGTGCGGTATTCAGCCTCTCTGGTGTCAAGTCTGACTTTGAAAAAAAAAAAAAAAATCCAAAATCAGACAGAGTGTTGAGACCAGAGAGGCTAAGACCGCATTGACTCAGTGCGGTATTCAGCCTCTCTGGTGTCAAGTCTGACTTTGAAAAAAAAAAAAAAAATCCAAAATCAGACAGAGTGTTGAGACCAGAGAGGCTAAGACCGCATTGACTCAGTGCGGTATTCAGCCTCTCTGGTGTCAAGTCTGACTTTGAAAAAAAAAAAAAAAATCCAAAATCAGACAGAGTGTTGACACCAGAGAGGCTAAGACCGCATTGACTCAGTGCGGTATTCAGCCTCTCTGGTGTCAAGTCTGACTTTGAAAAAAAAAAAAAAAATCCAAAATCAGACAGAGTGTTGAGACCAGAGAGGCTAAGACCGCATTGACTCAGTGCGGTATTCAGCCTCTCTGGTGTCAAGTCTGACTTTGAAAAAAAAAAAAAAAATCCAAAATCAGACAGAGTGTTGAGACCAGAGAGGCTAAGACCGCATTGACTCAGTGCGGTATTCAGCCTCTCTGGTGTCAAGTCTGATTTTGGGAAAAAAAAAAAAAAAATCCAAAATCAGACCGAGTGTTGAGACCAGAGAGGCTAAGACCGCATTGACTCAGTGCGGTATTCAGCCTCTCTGGTGTCAAGTCTGATTTTGGAAAAAAAAAAAAAATCCAAAATCAGACAGAGTGTTGACACCAGAGAGGCTAAGACCGCATTGACTCAGTGCGGTATTCAGCCTCTCTGGTGTCAAGTCTGATTTTGGAAAAAAAAAAAAAAAAATCCAAAATCAGACAGAGTGTTGAGACCAGAGAGGCTAAGACCGCATTGACTCAGTGCGGTATTCAGCCTCTCTGGTGTCAAGTCTGATTTTGGGAAAAAAAAAAAAAAAATCCAAAATCAGACCGAGTGTTGAGACCAGAGAGGCTAAGACCGCATTGACTCAGTGCGGTATTCAGCCTCTCTGGTGTCAAGTCTGATTTTGGAAAAAAAAAAAAAATCCAAAATCAGACAGAGTGTTGACACCAGAGAGGCTAAGACCGCATTGACTCAGTGCGGTATTCAGCCTCTCTGGTGTCAAGTCTGACTTTGAAAAAAAAAAAAAAAATCCAAAATCAGACAGAGTGTTGACACCAGAGAGGCTAAGACCGCATTGACTCAGTGCGGTATTCAGCCTCTCTGGTGTCAAGTCTGATTTTGGAAAAAAAAAAAAAAAAATCCAAAATCAGACAGAGTGTTGAGACCAGAGAGGCTAAGACCGCATTGACTCAGTGCGGTATTCAGCCTCTCTGGTGTCAAGTCTGACTTTGAAAAAAAAAAAAAAAATCCAAAATCAGACAGAGTGTTGAGACCAGAGAGGCTAAGACCGCATTGACTCAGTGCGGTATTCAGCCTCTCTGGTGTCAAGTCTGACTTTGAAAAAAAAAAAAAAAATCCAAAATCAGACAGAGTGTTGAGACCAGAGAGGCTAAGACCGCATTGACTCAGTGCGGTATTCAGCCTCTCTGGTGTCAAGTCTGACTTTGAAAAAAAAAAAAAAAATCCAAAATCAGACAGAGTGTTGAGACCAGAGAGGCTAAGACCGCATTGACTCAGTGCGGTATTCAGCCTCTCTGGTGTCAAGTCTGACTTTGAAAAAAAAAAAAAAAATCCAAAATCAGACAGAGTGTTGACACCAGAGAGGCTAAGACCGCATTGACTCAGTGCGGTATTCAGCCTCTCTGGTGTCAAGTCTGACTTTGAAAAAAAAAAAAAAAATCCAAAATCAGACAGAGTGTTGAGACCAGAGAGGCTAAGACCGCATTGACTCAGTGCGGTATTCAGCCTCTCTGGTGTCAAGTCTGACTTTGAAAAAAAAAAAAAAAAATCCAAAATCAGACAGAGTGTTGAGACCAGAGAGGCTAAGACCGCATTGACTCAGTGCGGTATTCAGCCTCTCTGGTGTCAAGTCTGACTTTGAAAAAAAAAAAAAAAATCCAAAATCAGACAGAGTGTTGAGACCAGAGAGGCTAAGACCGCATTGACTCAGTGCGGTATTCAGCCTCTCTGGTGTCAAGTCTGACTTTGAAAAAAAAAAAAAAAATCCAAAATCAGACAGAGTGTTGAGACCAGAGAGGCTAAGACCCAACCCGATCTCCAAAAAAATTGTAAAATAGCAACGTTTGTGGACAAACGTTGGTATTTTACAATGTCGGCAAAGAAATTGTAAAATGGGAACGTATGCGTCTACAGCGGTGGGCGTGGTTTGGGCGTGTTTTACGGAGATTTTCTGTTTCTAACCCCTCCCCCTACTCTAATCCTAACCCTAAAATCTCAGAACGTTACTATTTTACAATTTTCGAGCCGAAATTGTAAAATAGCAACGTTGGTCCATATCGTTGGTATTATACAATTTTCTGTGAGACTGTGTTGCTAAGACCGCATTGACTCAGTGCGGTATTCAGCCTCTCTGGTGTCAAGTCTGACTTTGAAAAAAAAAAAAAAAATCCAAAATCAGACAGAGTGTTGAGACCAGAGAGGCTAAGACCGCATTGACTCAGTGCGGTATTCAGCCTCTCTGGTGTCAAGTCTGACTTTGAAAAAAAAAAAAAAAATCCAAAATCAGACAGAGTGTTGAGACCAGAGAGGCTAAGACCGCATTGACTCAGTGCGGTATTCAGCCTCTCTGGTGTCAAGTCTGACTTTGAAAAAAAAAAAAAAAATCCAAAATCAGACAGAGTGTTGAGACCAGAGAGGCTAAGACCGCATTGACTCAGTGCGGTATTCAGCCTCTCTGGTGTCAAGTCTGACTTTGAAAAAAAAAAAAAAAATCCAAAATCAGACAGAGTGTTGAGACCAGAGAGGCTAAGACCGCATTGACTCAGTGCGGTATTCAGCCTCTCTGGTGTCGTCTGACTTTGAAAAAAAAAAAAAAAATCCAAAATCAGACAGAGTGTTGACACCAGAGAGGCTAAGACCGCATTGACTCAGTGCGGTATTCAGCCTCTCTGGTGTCAAGTCTGACTTTGAAAAAAAAAAAAAAAATCCAAAATCAGACAGAGTGTTGAGACCAGAGAGGCTAAGACCGCATTGACTCAGTGCGGTATTCAGCCTCTCTGGTGTCAAGTCTGACTTTGAAAAAAAAAAAAAAAATCCAAAATCAGACAGAGTGTTGAGACCAGAGAGGCTAAGACCGCATTGACTCAGTGCGGTATTCAGCCTCTCTGGTGTCAAGTCTGACTTTGAAAAAAAAAAAAAAAATCCAAAATCAGACAGAGTGTTGAGACCAGAGAGGCTAAGACCGCATTGACTCAGTGCGGTATTCAGCCTCTCTGGTTTCAAGTCTGACTTTGAAAAAAAAAAAAAAAATCCAAAATCAGACAGAGTGTTGACACCAGAGAGGCTAAGACCGCATTGACTCAGTGCGGTATTCAGCCTCTCTGGTGTCAAGTCTGACTTTGAAAAAAAAAAAAAAAATCCAAAATCAGACAGAGTGTTGAGACCAGAGAGGCTAAGACCGCATTGACTCAGTGCGGTATTCAGCCTCTCTGGTGTCAAGTCTGACTTTGAAAAAAAAAAAAAAAATCCAAAATCAGACAGAGTGTTGAGACCAGAGAGGCTAAGACCGCATTGACTCAGTGCGGTATTCAGCCTCTCTGGTGTCAAGTCTGACTTTGGAAAAAAAAAAAAAAATCCAAAATCAGACAGAGTGTTGAGACCAGAGAGGCTAAGACTGCATTGACTCAGTGCGGTATTCAGCCTCTCTGGTTTCAAGTCTGATTTTGGAAAAAAAAAAAAAAAAAAATCCAAAATCAGACAGAGTGTTGACACCAGAGAGGCTAAGACCGCATTGACTCAGTGCGGTATTCAGCTTCTCTGGTGTCAAGTCTGATTTTGGAAAAAAAAAAAAAAAAAAAAAAATCAGACAGAGTGTTGAGACCAGAGAGGCTAAGACCGCATTGACTCAGTGCGGTATTCAGCCTCTCTGGTGTCAAGTCTGACTTTGGAAAAAAAAAAAAAATCCAAAATCAGACAGAGTGTTGAGACCAGAGAGGCTAAGACTGCATTGACTCAGTGCTGTATTCAGCCTCTCTGGTTTCAAGTCTGATTTTGGAAAAAAAAAAAAAAAAAAATCCAAAATCAGACAGAGTGTTGACACCAGAGAGGCTAAGACCGCATTGACTCAGTGCGGTATTCAGCTTCTCTGGTGTCAAGTCTGATTTTGGAAAAAAAAAAAAAACAACCAAAATCAGACAGAGTGTTGAGACCAGAGAGGCTAAGACCGCATTGACTCAGTGCGGTATTCAGCCTCTCTGGTGTCAAGTCTGATTTTGGGAAAAAAAAAAAAAAATCCAAAATCAGACCGAGTGTTGAGACCAGAGAGGCTAAGACCGCATTGACTCAGTGCGGTATTCAGCCTCTCTGGTGTCAAGTCTGACTTTGAAAAAAAAAAAAAAAATCCAAAATCAGACAGAGTGTTGAGACCAGAGAGGCTAAGACCGCATTGACTCAGTGCGGTATTCAGCCTCTCTGGTGTCAAGTCTGACTTTGAAAAAAAAAAAAAAAATCCAAAATCAGACAGAGTGTTGAGACCAGAGAGGCTAAGACCGCATTGACTCAGTGCGGTATTCAGCCTCTCTGGTGTCAAGTCTGACTTTGAAAAAAAAAAAAAAAATCCAAAATCAGACAGAGTGTTGACACCAGAGAGGCTAAGACCGCATTGACTCAGTGCGGTATTCAGCCTCTCTGGTGTCAAGTCTGACTTTGAAAAAAAAAAAAAATATCCAAAATCAGACAGAGTGTTGAGACCAGAGAGGCTAAGACCGCATTGACTCAGTGCGGTATTCAGCCTCTCTGGTGTCAAGTCTGACTTTGAAAAAAAAAAAAAAAATCCAAAATCAGACAGAGTGTTGAGACCAGAGAGGCTAAGACCGCATTGACTCAGTGCGGTATTCAGCCTCTCTGGTGTCAAGTCTGACTTTGGAAAAAAAAAAAAAATCCAAAATCAGACAGAGTGTTGAGACCAGAGAGGCTAAGACTGCATTGACTCAGTGCGGTATTCAGCCTCTCTGGTTTCAAGTCTGATTTTGGAAAAAAAAAAAAAAAAATCCAAAATCAGACAGAGTGTTGACACCAGAGAGGCTAAGACCGCATTGACTCAGTGCGGTATTCAGCTTCTCTGGTGTCAAGTCTGATTTTGGAAAAAAAAAAAAAACAACCAAAATCAGACAGAGTGTTGAGACCAGAGAGGCTAAGACCGCATTGACTCAGTGCGGTATTCAGCCTCTCTGGTGTCAAGTCTGACTTTGGAAAAAAAAAAAAAATCCAAAATCAGACAGAGTGTTGAGACCAGAGAGGCTAAGACTGCATTGACTCAGTGCGGTATTCAGCCTCTCTGGTTTCAAGTCTGATTTTGGAAAAAAAAAAAAAAAAAATCCAAAATCAGACAGAGTGTTGACACCAGAGAGGCTAAGACCGCATTGACTCAGTGCGGTATTCAGCTTCTCTGGTGTCAAGTCTGATTTTGGAAAAAAAAAAAAAACAACCAAAATCAGACAGAGTGTTGAGACCAGAGAGGCTAAGACCGCATTGACTCAGTGCGGTATTCAGCCTCTCTGGTTTCAAGTCTGATTTTGGAAAAAAAAAAAAAAAAAATCCAAAATCAGACAGAGTGTTGACACCAGAGAGGCTAAGACCGCATTGACTCAGTGCGGTATTCAGCTTCTCTGGTGTCAAGTCTGATTTTGGGAAAAAAAAAAAAAAATCCAAAATCAGACCGAGTGTTGAGACCAGAGAGGCTAAGACCGCATTGACTCAGTGCGGTATTCAGCCTCTCTGGTGTCAAGTCTGACTTTGAAAAAAAAAAAAAAAATCCAAAATCAGACAGAGTGTTGACACCAGAGAGGCTAAGACCGCATTGACTCAGTGCGGTATTCAGCCTCTCTGGTGTCAAGTCTGACTTTGAAAAAAAAAAAAAAAATCCAAAATCAGACAGAGTGTTGAGACCAGAGAGGCTAAGACCGCATTGACTCAGTGCGGTATTCAGCCTCTCTGGTGTCAAGTCTGACTTTGAAAAAAAAAAAAAAAATCCAAAATCAGACAGAGTGTTGAGACCAGAGAGGCTAAGACCGCATTGACTCAGTGCGGTATTCAGCCTCTCTGGTGTCAAGTCTGACTTTGAAAAAAAAAAAAAAAATCCAAAATCAGACAGAGTGTTGAGACCAGAGAGGCTAAGACCGCATTGACTCAGTGCGGTATTCAGCCTCTCTGGTGTCAAGTCTGACTTTGAAAAAAAAAAAAAAAAAATCCAAAATCAGACAGAGTGTTGAGACCAGAGAGGCTAAGACCGCATTGACTCAGTGCGGTATTCAGCCTCTCTGGTGTCAAGTCTGACTTTGAAAAAAAAAAAAAAAATCCAAAATCAGACAGAGTGTTGAGACCAGAGAGGCTAAGACCGCATTGACTCAGTGCGGTATTCAGCCTCTCTGGTGTCAAGTCTGACTTTGAAAAAAAAAAAAAAAATCCAAAATCAGACAGAGTGTTGACACCAGAGAGGCTAAGACCGCATTGACTCAGTGCGGTATTCAGCCTCTCTGGTGTCAAGTCTGACTTTGAAAAAAAAAAAAAAAATCCAAAATCAGACAGAGTGTTGAGACCAGAGAGGCTAAGACCGCATTGACTCAGTGCGGTATTCAGCCTCTCTGGTGTCAAGTCTGACTTTGAAAAAAAAAAAAAAAATCCAAAATCAGACAGAGTGTTGAGACCAGAGAGGCTAAGACCGCATTGACTCAGTGCGGTATTCAGCCTCTCTGGTGTCAAGTCTGACTTTGGAAAAAAAAAAAAAAAATCCAAAATCAGACAGAGTGTTGAGACCAGAGAGGCTAAGACCGCATTGACTCAGTGCGGTATTCAGCCTCTCTGGTGTCAAGTCTGACTTTGAAAAAAAAAAAAAAAATCCAAAATCAGACAGAGTGTTGAGACCAGAGAGGCTAAGACAGCATTGACTCAGTGCGGTATTCAGCCTCTCTGGTGTCAAGTCTGACTTTGAAAAAAAAAAAAAAAATCCAAAATCAGACAGAGTGTTGAGACCAGAGAGGCTAAGACCGCATTGACTCAGTGCGGTATTCAGCCTCTCTGGTGTCAAGTCTGACTTTGAAAAAAAAAAAAAAAATCCAAAATCAGACAGAGTGTTGACACCAGAGAGGCTAAGACCGCATTGACTCAGTGCGGTATTCAGCCTCTCTGGTGTCAAGTCTGACTTTGAAAAAAAAAAAAAAAATCCAAAATCAGACAGAGTGTTGAGACCAGAGAGGCTAAGACCGCATTGACTCAGTGCGGTATTCAGCCTCTCTGGTGTCAAGTCTGACTTTGAAAAAAAAAAAAAAAAATCCAAAATCAGACAGAGTGTTGAGACCAGAGAGGCTAAGACCGCATTGACTCAGTGCGGTATTCAGCCTCTCTGGTGTCAAGTCTGACTTTGAAAAAAAAAAAAAAAATCCAAAATCAGACAGAGTGTTGAGACCAGAGAGGCTAAGACCGCATTGACTCAGTGCGGTATTCAGCCTCTCTGGTGTCAAGTCTGACTTTGAAAAAAAAAAAAAAAATCCAAAATCAGACAGAGTGTTGAGACCAGAGAGGCTAAGACCCAACCCGATCTCCAAAAAAATTGTAAAATAGCAACGTTTGTGGACAAACGTTGGTATTTTACAATGTCGGCAAAGAAATTGTAAAATGGGAACGTATGCGTCTACAGCGGTGGGCGTGGTTTGGGCGTGTTTTACGGAGATTTTCTGTTTCTAACCCCTCCCCCTACTCTAATCCTAACCCTAAAATCTCAGAACGTTACTATTTTACAATTTTCGAGCCGAAATTGTAAAATAGCAACGTTGGTCCATATCGTTGGTATTATACAATTTTCTGTGAGACTGTGTTGCTAAGACCGCATTGACTCAGTGCGGTATTCAGCCTCTCTGGTGTCAAGTCTGACTTTGAAAAAAAAAAAAAAAATCCAAAATCAGACAGAGTGTTGAGACCAGAGAGGCTAAGACCGCATTGACTCAGTGCGGTATTCAGCCTCTCTGGTGTCAAGTCTGACTTTGAAAAAAAAAAAAAAAATCCAAAATCAGACAGAGTGTTGAGACCAGAGAGGCTAAGACCGCATTGACTCAGTGCGGTATTCAGCCTCTCTGGTGTCAAGTCTGACTTTGAAAAAAAAAAAAAAAATCCAAAATCAGACAGAGTGTTGACACCAGAGAGGCTAAGACCGCATTGACTCAGTGCGGTATTCAGCCTCTCTGGTGTCAAGTCTGACTTTGAAAAAAAAAAAAAAAATCCAAAATCAGACAGAGTGTTGAGACCAGAGAGGCTAAGACCGCATTGACTCAGTGCGGTATTCAGCCTCTCTGGTGTCAAGTCTGACTTTGAAAAAAAAAAAAAAAATCCAAAATCAGACAGAGTGTTGAGACCAGAGAGGCTAAGACCGCATTGACTCAGTGCGGTATTCAGCCTCTCTGGTGTCAAGTCTGACTTTGAAAAAAAAAAAAAAAATCCAAAATCAGACAGAGTGTTGAGACCAGAGAGGCTAAGACCGCATTGACTCAGTGCGGTATTCAGCCTCTCTGGTTTCAAGTCTGACTTTGAAAAAAAAAAAAAAAATCCAAAATCAGACAGAGTGTTGACACCAGAGAGGCTAAGACCGCATTGACTCAGTGCGGTATTCAGCCTCTCTGGTGTCAAGTCTGACTTTGAAAAAAAAAAAAAAAATCCAAAATCAGACAGAGTGTTGAGACCAGAGAGGCTAAGACCGCATTGACTCAGTGCGGTATTCAGCCTCTCTGGTGTCAAGTCTGACTTTGAAAAAAAAAAAAAAAATCCAAAATCAGACAGAGTGTTGAGACCAGAGAGGCTAAGACCGCATTGACTCAGTGCGGTATTCAGCCTCTCTGGTGTCAAGTCTGACTTTGGAAAAAAAAAAAAAATCCAAAATCAGACAGAGTGTTGAGACCAGAGAGGCTAAGACTGCATTGACTCAGTGCGGTATTCAGCCTCTCTGGTTTCAAGTCTGATTTTGGAAAAAAAAAAAAAAAAAAATCCAAAATCAGACAGAGTGTTGACACCAGAGAGGCTAAGACCGCATTGACTCAGTGCGGTATTCAGCTTCTCTGGTGTCAAGTCTGATTTTGGAAAAAAAAAAAAAAAAAAAAAAATCAGACAGAGTGTTGAGACCAGAGAGGCTAAGACCGCATTGACTCAGTGCGGTATTCAGCCTCTCTGGTGTCAAGTCTGACTTTGGAAAAAAAAAAAAAATCCAAAATCAGACAGAGTGTTGAGACCAGAGAGGCTAAGACTGCATTGACTCAGTGCTGTATTCAGCCTCTCTGGTTTCAAGTCTGATTTTGGAAAAAAAAAAAAAAAAAAATCCAAAATCAGACAGAGTGTTGACACCAGAGAGGCTAAGACCGCATTGACTCAGTGCGGTATTCAGCTTCTCTGGTGTCAAGTCTGATTTTGGAAAAAAAAAAAAAAACAACCAAAATCAGACAGAGTGTTGAGACCAGAGAGGCTAAGACCGCATTGACTCAGTGCGGTATTCAGCCTCTCTGGTGTCAAGTCTGATTTTGGGAAAAAAAAAAAAAAAATCCAAAATCAGACCGAGTGTTGAGACCAGAGAGGCTAAGACCGCATTGACTCAGTGCGGTATTCAGCCTCTCTGGTGTCAAGTCTGACTTTGAAAAAAAAAAAAAAAATCCAAAATCAGACAGAGTGTTGAGACCAGAGAGGCTAAGACCGCATTGACTCAGTGCGGTATTCAGCCTCTCTGGTGTCAAGTCTGACTTTGAAAAAAAAAAAAAAAATCCAAAATCAGACAGAGTGTTGAGACCAGAGAGGCTAAGACCGCATTGACTCAGTGCGGTATTCAGCCTCTCTGGTGTCAAGTCTGACTTTGAAAAAAAAAAAAAAAATCCAAAATCAGACAGAGTGTTGACACCAGAGAGGCTAAGACCGCATTGACTCAGTGCGGTATTCAGCCTCTCTGGTGTCAAGTCTGACTTTGAAAAAAAAAAAAAATATCCAAAATCAGACAGAGTGTTGAGACCAGAGAGGCTAAGACCGCATTGACTCAGTGCGGTATTCAGCCTCTCTGGTGTCAAGTCTGACTTTGAAAAAAAAAAAAAAAATCCAAAATCAGACAGAGTGTTGAGACCAGAGAGGCTAAGACCGCATTGACTCAGTGCGGTATTCAGCCTCTCTGGTGTCAAGTCTGACTTTGGAAAAAAAAAAAAAATCCAAAATCAGACAGAGTGTTGAGACCAGAGAGGCTAAGACTGCATTGACTCAGTGCGGTATTCAGCCTCTCTGGTTTCAAGTCTGATTTTGGAAAAAAAAAAAAAAAAAATCCAAAATCAGACAGAGTGTTGACACCAGAGAGGCTAAGACCGCATTGACTCAGTGCGGTATTCAGCTTCTCTGGTGTCAAGTCTGATTTTGGAAAAAAAAAAAAAAAAACCAAAATCAGACAGAGTGTTGAGACCAGAGAGGCTAAGACCGCATTGACTCAGTGCGGTATTCAGCCTCTCTGGTGTCAAGTCTGACTTTGGAAAAAAAAAAAATCCAAAATCAGACAGAGTGTTGAGACCAGAGAGGCTAAGACTGCATTGACTCAGTGCGGTATTCAGCCTCTCTGGTTTCAAGTCTGATTTTGGAAAAAAAAAAAAAAAAAATCCAAAATCAGACAGAGTGTTGACACCAGAGAGGCTAAGACCGCATTGACTCAGTGCGGTATTCAGCTTCTCTGGTGTCAAGTCTGATTTTGGAAAAAAAAAAAAAACAACCAAAATCAGACAGAGTGTTGAGACCAGAGAGGCTAAGACCGCATTGACTCAGTGCGGTATTCAGCCTCTCTGGTGTCAAGTCTGATTTTGGGAAAAAAAAAAAAAAATCCAAAATCAGACCGAGTGTTGAGACCAGAGAGGCTAAGACCGCATTGACTCAGTGCGGTATTCAGCCTCTCTGGTGTCAAGTCTGACTTTGAAAAAAAAAAAAAAAATCCAAAATCAGACAGAGTGTTGACACCAGAGAGGCTAAGACCGCATTGACTCAGTGCGGTATTCAGCCTCTCTGGTGTCAAGTCTGACTTTGAAAAAAAAAAAAAAAATCCAAAATCAGACAGAGTGTTGAGACCAGAGAGGCTAAGACCGCATTGACTCAGTGCGGTATTCAGCCTCTCTGGTGTCAAGTCTGACTTTGAAAAAAAAAAAAAAATCCAAAATCAGACAGAGTGTTGAGACCAGAGAGGCTAAGACCGCATTGACTCAGTGCGGTATTCAGCCTCTCTGGTGTCAAGTCTGACTTTGAAAAAAAAAAAAAAAATCCAAAATCAGACAGAGTGTTGAGACCAGAGAGGCTAAGACCGCATTGACTCAGTGCGGTATTCAGCCTCTCTGGTGTCAAGTCTGACTTTGAAAAAAAAAAAAAAAAAATCCAAAATCAGACAGAGTGTTGAGACCAGAGAGGCTAAGACCGCATTGACTCAGTGCGGTATTCAGCCTCTCTGGTGTCAAGTCTGACTTTGAAAAAAAAAAAAAAAATCCAAAATCAGACAGAGTGTTGAGACCAGAGAGGCTAAGACCGCATTGACTCAGTGCGGTATTCAGCCTCTCTGGTGTCAAGTCTGACTTTGAAAAAAAAAAAAAAAATCCAAAATCAGACAGAGTGTTGACACCAGAGAGGCTAAGACCGCATTGACTCAGTGCGGTATTCAGCCTCTCTGGTGTCAAGTCTGACTTTGAAAAAAAAAAAAAAAATCCAAAATCAGACAGAGTGTTGAGACCAGAGAGGCTAAGACCGCATTGACTCAGTGCGGTATTCAGCCTCTCTGGTGTCAAGTCTGACTTTGAAAAAAAAAAAAAAATCCAAAATCAGACAGAGTGTTGAGACCAGAGAGGCTAAGACCGCATTGACTCAGTGCGGTATTCAGCCTCTCTGGTGTCAAGTCTGACTTTGGAAAAAAAAAAAAAAAATCCAAAATCAGACAGAGTGTTGAGACCAGAGAGGCTAAGACCGCATTGACTCAGTGCGGTATTCAGCCTCTCTGGTGTCAAGTCTGACTTTGAAAAAAAAAAAAAAATCCAAAATCAGACAGAGTGTTGAGACCAGAGAGGCTAAGACAGCATTGACTCAGTGCGGTATTCAGCCTCTCTGGTGTCAAGTCTGACTTTGAAAAAAAAAAAAAAAATCCAAAATCAGACAGAGTGTTGACACCAGAGAGGCTAAGACCGCATTGACTCAGTGCGGTATTCAGCCTCTCTGGTGTCAAGTCTGACTTAAAAAAAAAAAAAAAAAATCCAAAATCAGACAGAGTGTTGAGACCAGAGAGGCTAAGACCGCATTGACTCAGTGCGGTATTCAGCCTCTCTGGTGTCAAGTCTGACTTTGAAAAAAAAAAAAAAAATCCAAAATCAGACAGAGTGTTGAGACCAGAGAGGCTAAGACCGCATTGACTCAGTGCGGTATTCAGCCTCTCTGGTGTCAAGTCTGACTTTGAAAAAAAAAAAAAAAATCCAAAATCAGACAGAGTGTTGACACCAGAGAGGCTAAGACCGCATTGACTCAGTGCGGTATTCAGCCTCTCTGGTGTCAAGTCTGACTTTGAAAAAAAAAAAAAAAATCCAAAATCAGACAGAGTGTTGAGACCAGAGAGGCTAAGACCGCATTGACTCAGTGCGGTATTCAGCCTCTCTGGTGTCAAGTCTGACTTTGAAAAAAAAAAAAAAATCCAAAATCAGACAGAGTGTTGAGACCAGAGAGGCTAAGACCGCATTGACTCAGTGCGGTATTCAGCCTCTCTGGTGTCAAGTCTGACTTTGGAAAAAAAAAAAAAATCCAAAATCAGACAGAGTGTTGAGACCAGAGAGGCTAAGACTGCATTGACTCAGTGCGGTATTCAGCCTCTCTGGTGTCAAGTCTGACTTTGAAAAAAAAAAAAAAAATCCAAAATCAGACAGAGTGTTGACACCAGAGAGGCTAAGACCGCATTGACTCAGTGCGGTATTCAGCCTCTCTGGTGTCAAGTCTGACTTTGAAAAAAAAAAAAAAAATCCAAAATCAGACAGAGTGTTGAGACCAGAGAGGCTAAGACCGCATTGACTCAGTGCGGTATTCAGCCTCTCTGGTGTCAAGTCTGACTTTGAAAAAAAAAAAAAAATCCAAAATCAGACAGAGTGTTGAGACCAGAGAGGCTAAGACCGCATTGACTCAGTGCGGTATTCAGCCTCTCTGGTGTCAAGTCTGACTTTGGAAGAAAAAAAAAAATCCAAAATCAGACAGAGTGTTGAGACCAGAGAGGCTAAGACTGCATTGACTCAGTGCGGTATTCAGCCTCTCTGGTTTCAAGTCTGATTTTGGAAAAAAAAAAAAAAAAAAATCCAAAATCAGACAGAGTGTTGACACCAGAGAGGCTAAGACCGCATTGACTCAGTGCGGTATTCAGCTTCTCTGGTGTCAAGTCTGATTTTGGAAAAAAAAAAAAAAAAAAAAAAATCAGACAGAGTGTTGAGACCAGAGAGGCTAAGACCGCATTGACTCAGTGCGGTATTCAGCCTCTCTGGTGTCAAGTCTGACTTTGGAAAAAAAAAAAAAATCCAAAATCAGACAGAGTGTTGAGACCAGAGAGGCTAAGACTGCATTGACTCAGTGCTGTATTCAGCCTCTCTGGTTTCAAGTCTGATTTTGGAAAAAAAAAAAAAAAAAAATCCAAAATCAGACAGAGTGTTGACACCAGAGAGGCTAAGACCGCATTGACTCAGTGCGGTATTCAGCTTCTCTGGTGTCAAGTCTGATTTTGGAAAAAAAAAAAAAACAACCAAAATCAGACAGAGTGTTGAGACCAGAGAGGCTAAGACCGCATTGACTCAGTGCGGTATTCAGCCTCTCTGGTGTCAAGTCTGATTTTGGGAAAAAAAAAAAAAATCCAAAATCAGACCGAGTGTTGAGACCAGAGAGGCTAAGACCGCATTGACTCAGTGCGGTATTCAGCCTCTCTGGTGTCAAGTCTGACTTTGAAAAAAAAAAAAAAAATCCAAAATCAGACAGAGTGTTGACACCAGAGAGGCTAAGACCGCATTGACTCAGTGCGGTATTCAGCCTCTCTGGTGTCAAGTCTGACTTTGAAAAAAAAAAAAAAATCCAAAATCAGACAGAGTGTTGAGACCAGAGAGGCTAAGACCGCATTGACTCAGTGCGGTATTCAGCCTCTCTGGTGTCAAGTCTGACTTTGAAAAAAAAAAAAAAAATCCAAAATCAGACAGAGTGTTGAGACCAGAGAGGCTAAGACCGCATTGACTCAGTGCGGTATTCAGCCTCTCTGGTGTCAAGTCTGACTTTGAAAAAAAAAAAAAAAATCCAAAATCAGACAGAGTGTTGAGACCAGAGAGGCTAAGACCGCATTGACTCAGTGCGGTATTCAGCCTCTCTGGTGTCAAGTCTGACTTTGAAAAAAAAAAAAAAATCCAAAATCAGACAGAGTGTTGAGACCAGAGAGGCTAAGACCGCATTGACTCAGTGCGGTATTCAGCCTCTCTGGTGTCAAGTCTGACTTTGAAAAAAAAAAAAAAAATCCAAAATCAGACAGAGTGTTGAGACCAGAGAGGCTAAGACCGCATTGACTCAGTGCGGTATTCAGCCTCTCTGGTGTCAAGTCTGACTTTGAAAAAAAAAAAAAAAATCCAAAATCAGACAGAGTGTTGACACCAGAGAGGCTAAGACCGCATTGACTCAGTGCGGTATTCAGCCTCTCTGGTGTCAAGTCTGACTTTGAAAAAAAAAAAAAAATCCAAAATCAGACAGAGTGTTGAGACCAGAGAGGCTAAGACCGCATTGACTCAGTGCGGTATTCAGCCTCTCTGGTGTCAAGTCTGACTTTGAAAAAAAAAAAAAAATCCAAATCAGACAGAGTGTTGAGACCAGAGAGGCTAAGACCGCATTGACTCAGTGCGGTATTCAGCCTCTCTGGTGTCAAGTCTGACTTTGGAAAAAAAAAAAAAATCCAAAATCAGACAGAGTGTTGAGACCAGAGAGGCTAAGACTGCATTGACTCAGTGCGGTATTCAGCCTCTCTGGTTTCAAGTCTGATTTTGGAAAAAAAAAAAAAAAAATCCAAAATCAGACAGAGTGTTGACACCAGAGAGGCTAAGACCGCATTGACTCAGTGCGGTATTCAGCTTCTCTGGTGTCAAGTCTGATTTTGGAAAAAAAAAAAAAACAACCAAAATCAGACAGAGTGTTGAGACCAGAGAGGCTAAGACCGCATTGACTCAGTGCGGTATTCAGCCTCTCTGGTTTCAAGTCTGATTTTGGAAAAAAAAAAAAAAAAAAATCCAAAATCAGACAGAGTGTTGACACCAGAGAGGCTAAGACCGCATTGACTCAGTGCGGTATTCAGCTTCTCTGGTGTCAAGTCTGATTTTGGAAAAAAAAAAAAAAAACCAAAATCAGACAGAGTGTTGAGACCAGAGAGGCTAAGACCGCATTGACTCAGTGCGGTATTCAGCCTCTCTGGTGTCAAGTCTGATTTTGGGAAAAAAAAAAAAAAATCCAAAATAAGACCGAGTGTTGAGACCAGAGACGCTAAGACCGCATTGACTCAGTGCGGTATTCAGCCTCTCTGGTGTCAAGTCTGACTTTGAAAAAAAAAAAAAAAATCCAAAATCAGACAGAGTGTTGACACCAGAGAGGCTAAGACCGCATTGACTCAGTGCGGTATTCAGCCTCTCTGGTGTCAAGTCTGACTTTGAAAAAAAAAAAAAAAATCCAAAATCAGACAGAGTGTTGAGACCAGAGAGGCTAAGACCGCATTGACTCAGTGCGGTATTCAGCCTCTCTGGTGTCAAGTCTGACTTTGAAAAAAAAAAAAAAATCCAAAATCAGACAGAGTGTTGAGACCAGAGAGGCTAAGACCGCATTGACTCAGTGCGGTATTCAGCCTCTCTGGTGTCAAGTCTGACTTTGAAAAAAAAAAAAAAATCCAAAATCAGACAGAGTGTTGAGACCAGAGAGGCTAAGACCGCATTGACTCAGTGCGGTATTCAGCCTCTCTGGTGTCAAGTCTGACTTTGAAAAAAAAAAAAAAAAATCCAAAATCAGACAGAGTGTTGAGACCAGAGAGGCTAAGACCGCATTGACTCAGTGCGGTATTCAGCCTCTCTGGTGTCAAGTCTGACTTTGAAAAAAAAAAAAAAAATCCAAAATCAGACAGAGTGTTGAGACCAGAGAGGCTAAGACCGCATTGACTCAGTGCGGTATTCAGCCTCTCTGGTGTCAAGTCTGACTTTGAAAAAAAAAAAAAAAATCCAAAATCAGACAGAGTGTTGAGACCAGAGAGGCTAAGACCGCATTGACTCAGTGCGGTATTCAGCCTCTCTGGTGTCAAGTCTGACTTTGAAAAAAAAAAAAAAAATCCAAAATCAGACAGAGTGTTGAGACCAGAGAGGCTAAGACCGCATTGACTCAGTGCGGTATTCAGCCTCTCTGGTGTCAAGTCTGACTTTGAAAAAAAAAAAAAAAAATCCAAAATCAGACAGAGTGTTGAGACCAGAGAGGCTAAGACCGCATTGACTCAGTGCGGTATTCAGCCTCTCTGGTGTCAAGTCTGACTTTGAAAAAAAAAAAAAAATCCAAAATCAGACAGAGTGTTGAGACCAGAGAGGCTAAGACCGCATTGACTCAGTGCGGTATTCAGCCTCTCTGGTGTCAAGTCTGACTTTGAAAAAAAAAAAAAAAATCCAAAATCAGACAGAGTGTTGAGACCAGAGAGGCTAAGACCGCATTGACTCAGTGCGGTATTCAGCCTCTCTGGTGTCAAGTCTGACTTTGAAAAAAAAAAAAAAAATCCAAAATCAGACAGAGTGTTGAGACCAGAGAGGCTAAGACCGCATTGACTCAGTGCGGTATTCAGCCTCTCTGGTGTCAAGTCTGACTTTGAAAAAAAAAAAAAAAATCCAAAATCAGACAGAGTGTTGAGACCAGAGAGGCTAAGACCGCATTGACTCAGTGCGGTATTCAGCCTCTCTGGTGTCAAGTCTGACTTTGAAAAAAAAAAAAAAAATCCAAAATCAGACAGAGTGTTGAGACCAGAGAGGCTAAGACCGCATTGACTCAGTGCGGTATTCAGCCTCTCTGGTGTCAAGTCTGACTTTGAAAAAAAAAAAAAAATCCAAAATCAGACAGAGTGTTGAGACCAGAGAGGCTAAGACCGCATTGACTCAGTGCGGTATTCAGCCTCTCTGGTGTCAAGTCTGACTTTGAAAAAAAAAAAAAAAATCCAAAATCAGACAGAGTGTTGACACCAGAGAGGCTAAGACCGCATTGACTCAGTGCGGTATTCAGCCTCTCTGGTGTCAAGTCTGACTTTGAAAAAAAAAAAAAAAATCCAAAATCAGACAGAGTGTTGAGACCAGAGAGGCTAAGACCGCATTGACTCAGTGCGGTATTCAGCCTCTCTGGTGTCAAGTCTGACTTTGAAAAAAAAAAAAAAAATCCAAAATCAGACAGAGTGTTGAGACCAGAGAGGCTAAGACCGCATTGACTCAGTGCGGTATTCAGCCTCTCTGGTGTCAAGTCTGACTTTGGAAAAAAAAAAAAAATCCAAAATCAGACAGAGTGTTGAGACCAGAGAGGCTAAGACTGCATTGACTCAGTGCGGTATTCAGCCTCTCTGGTTTCAAGTCTGATTTTGGAAAAAAAAAAAAAAAAAAATCCAAAATCAGAC
Organism: Poromitra crassiceps; assembly: GCF_964638095.1. Classification (NCBI taxonomy): domain Eukaryota; kingdom Metazoa; phylum Chordata; class Actinopteri; order Beryciformes; family Melamphaidae; genus Poromitra; species Poromitra crassiceps. Next base: position 1,107 of record NW_028150843.1, on the reverse strand, counting down.
AGAGTGTTGACACCAGAGAGGCTAAGACCGCATTGACTCAGTGCGGTATTCAGCTTCTCTGGTGTCAAGTCTGATTTTGGAAAAAAAAAAAAAACAACCAAAATCAGACAGAGTGTTGAGACCAGAGAGGCTAAGACCGCATTGACTCAGTGCGGTATTCAGCCTCTCTGGTGTCAAGTCTGACTTTGGAAAAAAAAAAAAAATCCAAAATCAGACAGAGTGTTGAGACCAGAGAGGCTAAGACTGCATTGACTCAGTGCGGTATTCAGCCTCTCTGGTTTCAAGTCTGATTTTGGAAAAAAAAAAAAAAAAAAATCCAAAATCAGACAGAGTGTTGACACCAGAGAGGCTAAGACCGCATTGACTCAGTGCGGTATTCAGCTTCTCTGGTGTCAAGTCTGATTTTGGAAAAAAAAAAAAACAACCAAAATCAGACAGAGTGTTGAGACCAGAGAGGCTAAGACCGCATTGACTCAGTGCGGTATTCAGCCTCTCTGGTGTCAAGTCTGATTTTGGGAAAAAAAAAAAAAAATCCAAAATCAGACCGAGTGTTGAGACCAGAGACGCTAAGACCGCATTGACTCAGTGCGGTATTCAGCCTCTCTGGTGTCAAGTCTGACTTTGAAAAAAAAAAAAAAAATCCAAAATCAGACAGAGTGTTGACACCAGAGAGGCTAAGACCGCATTGACTCAGTGCGGTATTCAGCCTCTCTGGTGTCAAGTCTGACTTTGAAAAAAAAAAAAAAAAATCCAAAATCAGACAGAGTGTTGAGACCAGAGAGGCTAAGACCGCATTGACTCAGTGCGGTATTCAGCCTCTCTGGTGTCAAGTCTGACTTTGAAAAAAAAAAAAAAAATCCAAAATCAGACAGAGTGTTGAGACCAGAGAGGCTAAGACCGCATTGACTCAGTGCGGTATTCAGCCTCTCTGGTGTCAAGTCTGACTTTGAAAAAAAAAAAAAAAATCCAAAATCAGACAGAGTGTTGAGACCAGAGAGGCTAAGACCGCATTGACTCAGTGCGGTATTCAGCCTCTCTGGTGTCAAGTCCTGACTTTGAAAAAAAAAAAAAAAAATCCAAAATCAGACAGAGTGTTGAGACCAGAGA
>NW_028150844.1:0-28194 GCF_964638095.1 Poromitra crassiceps | reverse complement strand
TAGCCTCTCTGGTCTCAACACTCTGTCTGATTTTGGATTTTTTTTTTTTTTCCAAAATCAGACTTGACACCAGAGAGGCTGAATACCGCACTGAGTCAATGCGGTCTTAGCCTCTCTGGTGTCAACACTCTGTCTGATTTGGATTATTTTTTATTTTTCCAAAATCAGACTTACACCCGAGAGGCTGAATACCGCACTGAGTCCAATGCGGTCTTAGCCTCTCTGGTCTCAACACTCTGTCTGATTTTGGATTTTTTTTTTTTTTTTCAAAATCAGACTTGAACACCAGAGAGGCTGAATACCGCACTGAGTCAATGCGGTCTTAGCCTCTCTGGTGTCAACACTCTGTCTGATTTTGGATTTTTTTTTTTTTTTTCCAAAATCAGACTTACACCAGAGAGGCTGAATACCGCACTGAGTCAATGCGGTCTTAGCCTCTCTGGTCTAACACTCTGTCTGATTTTGGATTTTTTTTTTTTTTTCCAAAATCAGACTTGACACCAGAGAGGCTGAATACCGCACTGAGTCAATGCGGTCTTAGCCTCTCTGGTGTCAACACTCTGTCTGATTTTGGATTTTTTTTTTTTTTTTCCAAAATCAGACTTGACACCAGAGAGGCTGAATACCGCACTGAGTCAATGCGGTCTTAGCCTCTCTGGTCTCAACACTCTGTCTGATTTTGGATTTTTTTTTTTTTTTTCCAAAATCAGACTTGACACCAGAGAGGCTGAATACCGCACTGAGTCAATGCGGTCTTAGCCTCTCTGGTGTCAACACTCTGTCTGATTTTGGATTTTTTTTTTTTTTTTTCAAAATCAGACTTGACACCAGAGAGGCTGAATACCGCACTGAGTCAATGCGGTCTTAGCCTCTCTGGTGTCAACACTCTGTCTGATTTTGGATTTTTTTTTTTTTTCCAAAATCAGACTTGACACCAGAGAGGCTGAATACCGCACTGAGTCAATGCGGTCTTAGCCTCTCTGGTGCTCAACACTCTGTCTGATTTTGGATTTTTTTTTTTTTTCAAATCAGACTTGACACCAGAGAGGCTGAATACCGCACTGAGTCAATGCGGTCTTAGCCTCTCTGGTGTCAACACTCTGTCTGATTTGGATTTTTTTTTTTTTTTCCAAAATCAGACTTGACACCAGAGAGCTGAATACCGCACTGAGTCAATGCGGTCTTAGCCTCTCTGGTCGTCAACACTCTGTCTGATTTTGGATTTTTTTTTTTTTTTTCCAAAATCAGACTTGACACCAGAGAGGCTGAATACCGCACTGAGTCAATGCGGTCTTAGCCTCTCTGGTGTCAACACTCTGTCTGATTTTGGATTTTTTTTTTTTTTCCAAATCAGACTTGACACCAGAGAGGCTGAATACCGCACTGAGTCAATGCGGTCTTAGCCTCTCTGGTGCTCAACACTCTGTCTGATTTTGGATTTTTTTTTTTTTTTCCAAAATCAGACTTGACACCAGAGAGGCTGAATACCCGCACTGAGTCAATGCGGTCTTAGCCTCTCTGGTGTCAACACTCTGTCTGATTTGGATTTTTTTTTTTTTTTTCCAAAATCAGACTTGACACCAGAGAGGCTGAATACCGCACTGAGTCAATGCGGTCTTAGCCTCTCTGGTGTCAACACTCTGTCTGATTTTGGATTTTTTTTTTTTTTTCCAAAATCAGACTTGACACCAGAGAGCTGAATACCGCACTGAGTCAATGCGGTCTTAGCCTCTCTGGTGTCAACACTCTGTCTGATTTTGGATTTTTTTTTTTTTTTCCAAAATCAGACTTGACACCAGAGAGGCTGAATACCGCACTGAGTCAATGCGGTCTTAGCCTCTCTGGTCTCAACACTCTGTCTGATTTTGGATTTTTTTTTTTTTTTTTCAAAATCAGACTTGACACCAGAGAGGCTGAATACCGCACTGAGTCAATGCGGTCTTAGCCTCTCTGGTGTCAACACTCTGTCTGATTTTGGATTTTTTTTTTTTTTCCAAAATCAGACTTGACACCAGAGAGGCTGAATACCGCACTGAGTCAATGCGGTCTTAGCCTCTCTGGTCTCAACACTCTGTCTGATTTTGGATTTTTTTTTTTTTTCCAAAATCAGACTTGACACCAGAGAGGCTGAATACCGCACTGAGTCAATGCGGTCTTAGCCTCTCTGGTGTCAACACTCTGTCTGATTTTGGATTTTTTTTTTTTTTTTCAAAATCAGACTTGACACCAGAGAGGCTGAATACCGCACTGAGTCAATGCGGTCTTAGCCTCTCTGGTGTCAACACTCTGTCTGATTTTGGATTTTTTTTTTTTTTCCAAAATCAGACTTGACACCAGAGAGGCTGAATACCGCACTGAGTCAATGCGGTCTTAGCCTCTCTGGTGTCAACACTCTGTCTGATTTTGGATTTTTTTTTTTTTTTCCAAAATCAGACTTGACACCAGAGAGGCTGAATACCGCACTGAGTCAATGCGGTCTTAGCCTCTCTGGTGTCAACACTCTGTCTGATTTTGGATTTTTTTTTTTTTTTTCCAAAATCAGACTTGACACCAGAGAGGCTGAATACCGCACTGAGTCAATGCGGTCTTAGCCTCTCTGGTGTCAACACTCTGTCTGATTTTGGATTTTTTTTTTTTTTTTCAAAATCAGACTTGACACCAGAGAGGCTGAATACCGCACTGAGTCAATGCGGTCTTAGCCTCTCTGGTCTCAACACTCTGTCTGATTTTGGATTTTTTTTTTTTTTCCAAATCAGACTTGACACCAGAGAGGCTGAATACCGCACTGAGTCAATGCGGTCTTAGCCTCTCTGGTCTCAACACTCTGTCTGATTTTGGATTTTTTTTTTTTTTTTCCAAAATCAGACTTGACACCAGAGAGGCTGAATACCGCACTGAGTCAATGCGGTCTTAGCCTCTCTGGTGTCAACACTCTGTCTGATTTGGATTTTTTTTTTTTTTTTCCAAAATCAGACTTGACACCAGAGAGGCTGAATACCGCACTGAGTCAATGCGGTCTTAGCCTCTCTGGTGTCAACACTCTGTCTGATTTTGGATTTTTTTTTTTTTTTTTCCAAAATCAGACTTGACACCAGAGAGGCTGAATACCGCACTGAGTCAATGCGGTCTTAGCCTCTCTGGTGTCAACACTCTGTCTGATTTTGGATTTTTTTTTTTTTTTTCCAAAATCAGACTTGACACCAGAGAGGCTGAATACCGCACTGAGTCAATGCGGTCTTAGCCTCTCTGGTGTCAACACTCTGTCTGATTTTGGATTTTTTTTTTTTTTTTCAAAATCAGACTTGACACCAGAGAGGCTGAATACCGCACTGAGTCAATGCGGTCTTAGCCTCTCTGGTGTCAACACTCTGTCTGATTTTGGATTTTTTTTTTTTTTCAAAATCAGACTTGACACCAGAGAGGCTGAATACCGCACTGAGTCAATGCGGTCTTAGCCTCTCTGGTCTCAACACTCTGTCTGATTTTGGATTTTTTTTTTTTTTTTCCAAAATCAGACTTGACACCAGAGAGGCTGAATACCGCACTGAGTCAATGCGGTCTTAGCCTCTCTGGTGTCAACACTCTGTCTGATTTTGGATTTTTTTTTTTTTTTTCCAAAATCAGACTTGACACCAGAGAGGCTGAATACCGCACTGAGTCAATGCGGTCTTAGCCTCTCTGTCTCAACACTCTGTCTGATTTTGGATTTTTTTTTTTTTTTCCAAAATCAGACTTGACACCAGAGAGGCTGAATACCGCACTGAGTCAATGCGGTCTTAGCCTCTCTGGTGTCAACACTCTGTCTGATTTTGGATTTTTTTTTTTTTTTTCCAAAATCAGACTTGACACCAGAGAGGCTGAATACCGCACTGAGTCAATGCGGTCTTAGCCTCTCTGGTGTCAACACTCTGTCTGATTTGGATTTTTTTTTTTTTTTCCAAAATCAGACTTGACACCAGAGAGGCTGAATACCGCACTGAGTCAATGCGGTCTTAGCCTCTCTGGTCTCAACACTCTGTCTGATTTTGGATTTTTTTTTTTTTTTTCAAAATCAGACTTGACACCAGAGAGGCTGAATACCGCACTGAGTCAATGCGGTCTTAGCCTCTCTGGTGTCAACACTCTGTCTGATTTTGGATTTTTTTTTTTTTTTCCAAAATCAGACTTGACACCAGAGAGGCTGAATACCGCACTGAGTCAATGCGGTCTTAGCCTCTCTGGTCTCAACACTCTGTCTGATTTTGGATTTTTTTTTTTTTTTTCCAAAATCAGACTTGACACCAGAGAGGCTGAATACCGCACTGAGTCAATGCGGTCTTAGCCTCTCTGGTGTCAACACTCTGTCTGATTTTGGATTTTTTTTTTTTTTTTCCAAAATCAGACTTGACACCAGAGAGGCTGAATACCGCACTGAGTCAATGCGGTCTTAGCCTCTCTGGTCTCAACACTCTGTCTGATTTTGGATTTTTTTTTTTTTTTTCAAAAATCAGACTTGACACCAGAGAGGCTGAATACCGCACTGAGTCAATGCGGTCTTAGCCTCTCTGGTGTCAACACTCTGTCTGATTTTGGATTTTTTTTTTTTTTTCCAAAATCAGACTTGACACCAGAGAGGCTGAATACCGCACTGAGTCAATGCGGTCTTAGCCTCTCTGGTCTCAACACTCTGTCTGATTTTGGATTTTTTTTTTTTTTTTTCCAAAATCAGACTTGACACCAGAGAGGCTGAATACCGCACTGAGTCAATGCGGTCTTAGCCTCTCTGGTGTCAACACTCTGTCTGATTTTGGATTTTTTTTTTTTTTTCCAAAATCAGACTTGACACCAGAGAGGCTGAATACCGCACTGAGTCAATGCGGTCTTAGCCTCTCTGGTCTCAACACTCTGTCTGATTTTGGATTTTTTTTTTTTTTTCCAAAATCAGACTTGACACCAGAGAGGCTGAATACCGCACTGAGTCAATGCGGTCTTAGCCTCTCTGGTGTCAACACTCTGTCTGATTTTGGATTTTTTTTTTTTTTTCCAAAATCAGACTTGACACCAGAGAGGCTGAATACCGCACTGAGTCAATGCGGTCTTAGCCTCTCTGGTCTCAACACTCTGTCTGATTTTGGATTTTTTTTTTTTTTTTTCAAAATCAGACTTGACACCAGAGAGGCTGAATACCGCACTGAGTCAATGCGGTCTTAGCCTCTCTGGTGTCAACACTCTGTCTGATTTTGGATTTTTTTTTTTTTTTTCCAAAATCAGACTTGACACCAGAGAGGCTGAATACCGCACTGAGTCAATGCGGTCTTAGCCTCTCTGGTGTCAACACTCTGTCTGATTTTGGATTTTTTTTTTTTTTTTCCAAAATCAGACTTGACACCAGAGAGGCTGAATACCGCACTGAGTCAATGCGGTCTTAGCCTCTCTGGTGTCAACACTCTGTCTGATTTTGGATTTTTTTTTTTTTTTCCAAAATCAGACTTGACACCAGAGAGGCTGAATACCGCACTGAGTCAATGCGGTCTTAGCCTCTCTGGTGTCAACACTCTGTCTGATTTTGGATTTTTTTTTTTTTTTCCAAAATCAGACTTGACACCAGAGAGGCTGAATACCGCACTGAGTCAATGCGGTCTTAGCCTCTCTGGTCTCAACACTCTGTCTGATTTAGGATTTTTTTTTTTTTTTTTCCAAAATCAGACTTGACACCAGAGAGGCTGAATACCGCACTGAGTCAATGCGGTCTTAGCCTCTCTGGTGTCAACACTCTGTCTGATTTTGGATTTTTTTTTTTTTTTTTCAAAATCAGACTTGACACCAGAGAGGCTGAATACCGCACTGAGTCAATGCGGTCTTAGCCTCTCTGGTCTCAACACTCTGTCTGATTTTGGATTTTTTTTTTTTTTCCAAAATCAGACTTGACACCAGAGAGGCTGAATACCGCACTGAGTCAATGCGGTCTTAGCCTCTCTGGTGTCAACACTCTGTCTGATTTTGGATTTTTTTTTTTTTTCCAAATCAGACTTGACACCAGAGAGGCTGAATACCGCACTGAGTCAATGCGGTCTTAGCCTCTCTGGTCTCAACACTGTCTGATTTTGGATTTTTTTTTTTTTTTTTCCAAAATCAGACTTGACACCAGAGAGGCTGAATACCGCACTGAGTCAATGCGGTCTTAGCCTCTCTGGTGTCAACACTCTGTCTGATTTTGGATTTTTTTTTTTTTTTTCAAAATCAGACTTGACACCAGAGAGGCTGAATACCGCACTGAGTCAATGCGGTCTTAGCCTCTCTGGTGTCAACACTCTGTCTGATTTTGGATTTTTTTTTTTTTTTTCCAAAATCAGACTTGACACCAGAGAGGCTGAATACCGCACTGAGTCAATGCGGTCTTAGCCTCTCTGGTGTCAACACTCTGTCTGATTTTGGATTTTTTTTTTTTTTTTTTCCAAAATCAGACTTGACACCAGAGAGGCTGAATACCGCACTGAGTCAATGCGGTCTTAGCCTCTCTGGTCTCAACACTCTGTCTGATTTTGGATTTTTTTTTTTTTTTTTCAAAATCAGACTTGACACCAGAGAGGCTGAATACCGCACTGAGTCAATGCGGTCTTAGCCTCTCTGGTGTCAACACTCTGTCTGATTTTGGATTTTTTTTTTTTTTTTCCAAAATCAGACTTGACACCAGAGAGGCTGAATACCGCACTGAGTCAATGCGGTCTTAGCCTCTCTGGTGTCAACACTCTGTCTGATTTGGATTTTTTTTTTTTTTTCCAAAATCAGACTTGACACCAGAGAGGCTGAATACCGCACTGAGTCAATGCGGTCTTAGCCTCTCTGGTGTCAACACTCTGTCTGATTTTGGATTTTTTTTTTTTTTTTTTCCAAAATCAGACTTGACACCAGAGAGGCTGAATACCGCACTGAGTCAATGCGGTCTTAGCCTCTCTGGTCTCAACACTCTGTCTGATTTTGGATTTTTTTTTTTTTTTTTCCAAAATCAGACTTGACACCAGAGAGGCTGAATACCGCACTGAGTCAATGCGGTCTTAGCCTCTCTGGTGTCAACACTCTGTCTGATTTTGGATTTTTTTTTTTTTTCCAAAATCAGACTTGACACCAGAGAGGCTGAATACCGCACTGAGTCAATGCGGTCTTAGCCTCTCTGGTCTCAACACTCTGTCTGATTTTGGATTTTTTTTTTTTTTTTCCAAAATCAGACTTGACACCAGAGAGGCTGAATACCGCACTGAGTCAATGCGGTCTTAGCCTCTCTGGTGTCAACACTCTGTCTGATTTTGGATTTTTTTTTTTTTTTTCCAAAATCAGACTTGACACCAGAGAGGCTGAATACCGCACTGAGTCAATGCGGTCTTAGCCTCTCTGGTGTCAACACTCTGTCTGATTTTGGATTTTTTTTTTTTTTTTCCAAAATCAGACTTGACACCAGAGAGGCTGAATACCGCACTGAGTCAATGCGGTCTTAGCCTCTCTGGTGTCAACACTCTGTCTGATTTTGGATTTTTTTTTTTTTTTCCAAAATCAGACTTGACACCAGAGAGGCTGAATACCGCACTGAGTCAATGCGGTCTTAGCCTCTCTGGTGTCAACACTCTGTCTGATTTTGGATTTTTTTTTTTTTTTCCAAAATCAGACTTGACACCAGAGAGGCTGAATACCGCACTGAGTCAATGCGGTCTTAGCCTCTCTGGTCTCAACACTCTGTCTGATTTAGGATTTTTTTTTTTCTTTTCCAAAATCAGACTTGACACCAGAGAGGCTGAATACCGCACTGAGTCAATGCGGTCTTAGCCTCTCTGGTGTCAACACTCTGTCTGATTTTGGATTTTTTTTTTTTTTTTCAAAAATCAGACTTGACACCAGAGAGGCTGAATACCGCACTGAGTCAATGTGGTCTTAGCCTCTCTGGTCTCAACACTCTGTCTGATTTTGGATTTTTTTTTTTTTTTCCAAAATCAGACTTGACACCAGAGAGGCTGAATACCGCACTGAGTCAATGCGGTCTTAGCCTCTCTGGTGTCAACACTCTGTCTGATTTTGGATTATTATTTTTTTTTCCAAAATCAGACTTGACACCAGAGAGGCTGAATACCGCACTGAGTCAATGCGGTCTTAGCCTCTCTGGTCTCAACACTCTGTCTGATTTTGGATTTTTTTTTTTTTTTTCCAAAATCAGACTTGACACCAGAGAGGCTGAATACCGCACTGAGTCAATGCGGTCTTAGCCTCTCTGGTGTCAACACTCTGTCTGATTTTGGATTTTTTTTTTTTTTTTTCCAAAATCAGACTTGACACCAGAGAGGCTGAATACCGCACTGAGTCAATGCGGTCTTAGCCTCTCTGGTCTCAACACTCTGTCTGATTTTGGATTTTTTTTTTTTTTTTCCAAAATCAGACTTGACACCAGAGAGGCTGAATACCGCACTGAGTCAATGCGGTCTTAGCCTCTCTGGTGTCAACACTCTGTCTGATTTTGGATTTTTTTTTTTTTTTTTCCAAAATCAGACTTGACACCAGAGAGGCTGAATACCGCACTGAGTCAATGCGGTCTTAGCCTCTCTGGTGTCAACACTCTGTCTGATTTTGGATTTTTTTTTTTTTTTTCCAAAATCAGACTTGACACCAGAGAGGCTGAATACCGCACTGAGTCAATGCGGTCTTAGCCTCTCTGGTGTCAACACTCTGTCTGATTTTGGATTTTTTTTTTTTTTTTCCAAAATCAGACTTGACACCAGAGAGGCTGAATACCGCACTGAGTCAATGCGGTCTTAGCCTCTCTGGTCTCAACACTCTGTCTGATTTTGGATTTTTTTTTTTTTTTTTCAAAATCAGACTTGACACCAGAGAGGCTGAATACCGCACTGAGTCAATGCGGTCTTAGCCTCTCTGGTGTCAACACTCTGTCTGATTTTGGATTTTTTTTTTTTTTTCCAAAATCAGACTTGACACCAGAGAGGCTGAATACCGCACTGAGTCAATGCGGTCTTAGCCTCTCTGGTGTCAACACTCTGTCTGATTTTGGATTTTTTTTTTTTTTTTCCAAAATCAGACTTGACACCAGAGAGGCTGAATACCGCACTGAGTCAATGCGGTCTTAGCCTCTCTGGTGTCAACACTCTGTCTGATTTTGGATTTTTTTTTTTTTTTCCAAATCAGACTTGACACCAGAGAGGCTGAATACCGCACTGAGTCAATGCGGTCTTAGCCTCTCTGGTCTCAACACTCTGTCTGATTTTGGATTTTTTTTTTTTTTTTTCCAAAATCAGACTTGACACCAGAGAGGCTGAATACCGCACTGAGTCAATGCGGTCTTAGCCTCTCTGGTGTCAACACTCTGTCTGATTTTGGATTTTTTTTTTTTTTTTCAAAAATCAGACTTGACACCAGAGAGGCTGAATACCGCACTGAGTCAATGTGGTCTTAGCCTCTCTGGTCTCAACACTCTGTCTGATTTTGGATTTTTTTTTTTTTTTTCCAAAATCAGACTTGACACCAGAGAGGCTGAATACCGCACTGAGTCAATGCGGTCTTAGCCTCTCTGGTGTCAACACTCTGTCTGATTTTGGATTATTTTTTTTTTTTCCAAAATCAGACTTGACACCAGAGAGGCTGAATACCGCACTGAGTCAATGCGGTCTTAGCCTCTCTGGTCTCAACACTCTGTCTGATTTTGGATTTTTTTTTTTTTTTCCAAAATCAGACTTGACACCAGAGAGGCTGAATACCGCACTGAGTCAATGCGGTCTTAGCCTCTCTGGTGTCAACACTCTGTCTGATTTTTGATTTTTTTTTTTTTTTTCCAAAATCAGACTTGACACCAGAGAGGCTGAATACCGCACTGAGTCAATGCGGTCTTAGCCTCTCTGGTCTCAACACTCTGTCTGATTTTGGATTTTTTTTTTTTTTTTCCAAAATCAGACTTGACACCAGAGAGGCTGAATACCGCACTGAGTCAATGCGGTCTTAGCCTCTCTGGTGTCAACACTCTGTCTGATTTTGGATTTTTTTTTTTTTTTTTCCAAAATCAGACTTGACACCAGAGAGGCTGAATACCGCACTGAGTCAATGCGGTCTTAGCCTCTCTGGTGTCAACACTCTGTCTGATTTTGGATTTTTTTTTTTTTTTCCAAAATCAGACTTGACACCAGAGAGGCTGAATACCGCACTGAGTCAATGCGGTCTTAGCCTCTCTGGTGTCAACACTCTGTCTGATTTTGGATTTTTTTTTTTTTTTTTCCAAAATCAGACTTGACACCAGAGAGGCTGAATACCGCACTGAGTCAATGCGGTCTTAGCCTCTCTGGTCTCAACACTCTGTCTGATTTTGGATTTTTTTTTTTTTTTTCAAAATCAGACTTGACACCAGAGAGGCTGAATACCGCACTGAGTCAATGCGGTCTTAGCCTCTCTGGTGTCAACACTCTGTCTGATTTTGGATTTTTTTTTTTTTTTCCAAAATCAGACTTGACACCAGAGAGGCTGAATACCGCACTGAGTCAATGCGGTCTTAGCCTCTCTGGTGTCAACACTCTGTCTGATTTTGGATTTTTTTTTTTTTTTTCCAAAATCAGACTTGACACCAGAGAGGCTGAATACCGCACTGAGTCAATGCGGTCTTAGCCTCTCTGTTCTCAACACTCTGTCTGATTTTGGATTTTTTTTTTTTTTTTCAAAAATCAGACTTGACACCAGAGAGGCTGAATACCGCACTGAGTCAATGCGGTCTTAGCCTCTCTGGTCTCAACACTCTGTCTGATTTTGGATTTTTTTTTTTTTTTTCCAAAATCAGACTTGACACCAGAGAGGCTGAATACCGCACTGAGTCAATGCGGTCTTAGCCTCTCTGGTGTCAACACTCTGTCTGATTTTGGATTTTTTTTTTTTTTTTCCAAAATCAGACTTGACACCAGAGAGGCTGAATACCGCACTGAGTCAATGCGGTCTTAGCCTCTCTGGTGTCAACACTCTGTCTGATTTTGGATTTTTTTTTTTTTTTTCCAAAATCAGACTTGACACCAGAGAGGCTGAATACCGCACTGAGTCAATGCGGTCTTAGCCTCTCTGGTGTCAACACTCTGTCTGATTTTGGATTTTTTTTTTTTTTTTCCCAAAATCAGACTTGACACCAGAGAGGCTGAATACCGCACTGAGTCAATGCGGTCTTAGCCTCTCTGGTCTCAACACTCTGTCTGATTTTGTTTTTTTTTTTTTTTTTCCAAAATCAGACTTGACACCAGAGAGGCTGAATACCGCACTGAGTCAATGCGGTCTTAGCCTCTCTGGTCTCAACACTCTGTCTGATTTTGGATTTTTTTTTTTTTTTCAAAAATCAGACTTGACACCAGAGAGGCTGAATACCGCACTGAGTCAATGCGGTCTTAGCCTCTCTGGTGTCAACACTCTGTCTGATTTTGGATTTTTTTTTTTTCTTCCCAAAATCAGACTTGACACCAGAGAGGCTGAATACCGCACTGAGTCAATGCGGTCTTAGCCTCTCTGGTCTCAACACTCTGTCTGATTTAGGATTTTTTTTTTTTTTTTCCAAAATCAGACTTGACACCAGAGAGGCTGAATACCGCACTGAGTCAATGCGGTCTTAGCCTCTCTGGTCTCAACACTCTGTCTGATTTTGGATTTATTTATTTTTTTTTCAAAATCAGACTTGACACCAGAGAGGCTGAATACCGCACTGAGTCAATGTGGTCTTAGCCTCTCTGGTCTCAACACTCTGTCTGATTTTGGATTTTTTTTTTTTTTCCAAAATCAGACTTGACACCAGAGAGGCTGAATACCGCACTGAGTCAATGCGGTCTTAGCCTCTCTGGTGTCAACACTCTGTCTGATTTTGGATTATTTATTTTTTTTCCAAAATCAGACTTGACACCAGAGAGGCTGAATACCGCACTGAGTCAATGCGGTCTTAGCCTCTCTGGTCTCAACACTCTGTCTGATTTTGGATTTTTTTTTTTTTTTTTTCCAAAATCAGACTTGACACCAGAGAGGCTGAATACCGCACTGAGTCAATGCGGTCTTAGCCTCTCTGGTGTCAACACTCTGTCTGATTTTGGATTTTTTTTTTTTTTTTCCAAAATCAGACTTGACACCAGAGAGGCTGAATACCGCACTGAGTCAATGCGGTCTTAGCCTCTCTGGTCTCAACACTCTGTCTGATTTTGGATTTTTTTTTTTTTTTTCCAAAATCAGACTTGACACCAGAGAGGCTGAATACCGCACTGAGTCAATGCGGTCTTAGCCTCTCTGGTGTCAACACTCTGTCTGATTTTGGATTTCTTTTTTTTTTTTCCAAAATCAGACTTGACACCAGAGAGGCTGAATACCGCACTGAGTCAATGCGGTCTTAGCTCTCTGGTGTCAACACTCTGTCTGATTTTTGATTTTTTTTTTTTTTTTTCCAAAATCAGACTTGACACCAGAGAGGCTGAATACCGCACTGAGTCAATGCGGTCTTAGCCTCTCTGGTCTCAACACTCTGTCTGATTTTGGATTTTTTTTTTTTTTTTTCAAAAATCAGACTTGACACCAGAGAGGCTGAATACCGCACTGAGTCAATGCGGTCTTAGCCTCTCTGGTGTCAACACTCTGTCTGATTTTGGATTTTTTTTTTTTTTTTCCAAAATCAGACTTGACACCAGAGAGGCTGAATACCGCACTGAGTCAATGCGGTCTTAGCCTCTCTGGTCTCAACACTCTGTCTGATTTTGGATTTTTTTTTTTTTTTCAAAAATCAGACTTGACACCAGAGAGGCTGAATACCGCACTGAGTCAATGCGGTCTTAGCCTCTCTGGTGTCAACACTCTGTCTGATTTTGGATTTTTTTTTTTTTTTTTCCAAAATCAGACTTGACACCAGAGAGGCTGAATACCGCACTGAGTCAATGCGGTCTTAGCCTCTCTGGTGTCAACACTCTGTCTGATTTTGGATTTTTTTTTTTTTTTCCAAAATCAGACTTGACACCAGAGAGGCTGAATACCGCACTGAGTCAATGCGGTCTTAGCCTCTCTGGTCTCAACACTCTGTCTGATTTTGGATTTTTTTTTTTTTTTTCCAAAATCAGACTTGACACCAGAGAGGCTGAATACCGCACTGAGTCAATGCGGTCTTAGCCTCTCTGGTGTCAACACTCTGTCTGATTTGGATTTTTTTTTTTTTTTTCCAAAATCAGACTTGACACCAGAGAGGCTGAATACCGCACTGAGTCAATGCGGTCTTAGCTCTCTGGTCTCAACACTCTGTCTGATTTGGATTTTTTTTTTTTTTTTCAAAAATCAGACTTGACACCAGAGAGGCTGAATACCGCACTGAGTCAATGCGGTCTTAGCCTCTCTGGTCTCAACACTCTGTCTGATTTTGGATTTTTTTTTTTTTTTTCAAAAATCAGACTTGACACCAGAGAGGCTGAATACCGCACTGAGTCAATGCAGTCTTAGCCTCTCTGGTGTCAACACTCTGTCTGATTTTGGATTTTTTTTTTTTTCTCCCAAATCAGACTTGACACCAGAGAGGCTGAATACCGCACTGAGTCAATGCGGTCTTAGCCTCTCTGGTCTCAACACTCTGTCTGATTTAGGATTTTTTTTTTTTTTTTCCAAAATCAGACTTGACACCAGAGAGGCTGAATACCGCACTGAGTCAATGCGTCTTAGCCTCTCTGGTCTCAACACTCTGTCTGATTTTGGATTTTTTTTTTTTTTTTTCAAAAATCAGACTTGACACCAGAGAGGCTGAATACCGCACTGAGTCAATGTGGTCTTAGCCTCTCTGGTCTCAACACTCTGTCTGATTTTGGATTTTTTTTTTTTTTTTTTCCAAAATCAGACTTGACACCAGAGAGGCTGAATACCGCACTGAGTCAATGCGGTCTTAGCCTCTCTGGTGTCAACACTCTGTCTGATTTTGGATTTTTTTTTTTTTTTCCAAAATCAGACTTGACACCAGAGAGGCTGAATACCGCACTGAGTCAATGCGGTCTTAGCCTCTCTGGTCTCAACACTCTGTCTGATTTTGGATTTTTTTTTTTTTATTTCCAAATCAGACTTGACACCAGAGAGGCTGAATACCGCACTGAGTCAATGCGGTCTTAGCCTCTCTGGTCTCAACACTCTGTCTGATTTTGGATTTTTTTTTTTTTTTTTTCAAAATCAGACTTGACACCAGAGAGGCTGAATACCGCACTGAGTCAATGCGGTCTTAGCCTCTCTGGTCTCAACACTCTGTCTGATTTTGATTTTTTTTTTTTTTTCAAAATCAGACTTGACACCAGAGAGGCTGAATACCGCACTGAGTCAATAATGCGGTCTTAGCCTCTCTGGTGTCAACACTCTGTCTGATTTTGGATTTTTTTTTTTTTTTTCAAAAATCAGACTTGACACCAGAGAGGCTGAATACCGCACTGAGTCAATGCTGTCTTAGCCTCTCTGGTGTCAACACTCTGTCTGATTTTGGATTTTTTTTTTTTTTTTTTCCAAAATCAGACTTGACACCAGAGAGGCTGAATACCGCACTGAGTCAATGCGGTCTTAGCCTCTCTGGTGTCAACACTCTGTCTGATTTTGGATTTTTTTTTTTTTTTTCCAAAATCAGACTTGACACCAGAGAGGCTGAATACCGCACTGAGTCAATGCGGTCTTAGCCTCTCTGGTGTCAACACTCTGTCTGATTTTGGATTTTTTTTTTTTTTTTCAAAAATCAGACTTGACACCAGAGAGGCTGAATACCGCACTGAGTCAATGCGGTCTTAGCCTCTCTGGTCTCAACACTCTGTCTGATTTTGGATTTTTTTTTTTTTTTTTTCAAAATCAGACTTGACACCAGAGAGGCTGAATACCGCACTGAGTCAATGCAGTCTTAGCCTCTCTGGTGTCAACACTCTGTATGATTTTGGATTTTTTTTTTTTTTTTTTCCAAAATCAGACTTGACACCAGAGAGGCTGAATACCGCACTGAGTCAATGCGGTCTTAGCCTCTCTGGTGTCAACACTCTGTCTGATTTTGGATTTTTTTTTTTTTTTTTCAAAAATCAGACTTGACACCAGAGAGGCTGAATACCGCACTGAGTCAATGCGGTCTTAGCCTCTCTGGTCTCAACACTCTGTCTGATTTTGGATTTTTTTTTTTTTTTTCAAAAATCAGACTTGACACCAGAGAGGCTGAATACCGCACTGAGTCAATGCGGTCTTAGCCTCTCTGGTGTCAACACTCTGTCTGATTTTGGATTTTTTTTTTTTTTTTTCCAAAATCAGACTTGACACCAGAGAGGCTGAATACCGCACTGAGTCAATGCGGTCTTAGCCTCTCTGGTCTCAACACTCTGTCTGATTTTGGATTTTTTTTTTTTTTTTTCCAAAATCAGACTTGACACCAGAGAGGCTGAATACCGCACTGAGTCAATGCGGTCTTAGCCTCTCTGGTCTCAACACTCTGTCTGATTTTGGATTTTTTTTTTTTTTTCAAAAATCAGACTTGACACCAGAGAGGCTGAATACTGCACTGAGTCAATGCGGTCTTAGCCTCTCTGGTCTCAACACTCTGTCTGATTTTGGATTTTTTTTTTTTTTTTTTTCAAAATCAGACTTGACACCAGAGAGGCTGAATACCGCACTGAGTCAATGCGGTCTTAGCCTCTCTGGTGTCAACACTCTGTATGATTTTGGATTTTTTTTTTTTTTTTTTCAAAAATCAGACTTGACACCAGAGAGGCTGAATACCGCACTGAGTCAATGCGGTCTTAGCCTCTCTGGTCTCAACACTCTGTCTGATTTTGGATTTTTTTTTTTTTTTTTTCAAAATCAGACTTGACACCAGAGAGGCTGAATACCGCACTGAGTCAATGCGGTCTTAGCCTCTCTGGTGTCAACACTCTGTCTGATTTTGGATTTTTTTTTTTTTTTTCCAAAATCAGACTTGACACCAGAGAGGCTGAATACCGCACTGAGTCAATGCGGTCTTAGCCTCTCTGGTGTCAACACTCTGTCTGATTTTGGATTTTTTTTTTTTTTTTTCCAAAATCAGACTTGACACCAGAGAGGCTGAATACCGCACTGAGTCAATGCGGTCTTAGCCTCTCTGGTCTCAACACTCTGTCTGATTTTGGATTTTTTTTTTTTTTTTCCAAAATCAGACTTGACACCAGAGAGGCTGAATACCGCACTGAGTCAATGCGGTCTTAGCCTCTCTGGTGTCAACACTCTGTCTGATTTTGGATTTTTTTTTTTTTTTTTCCAAAATCAGACTTGACACCAGAGAGGCTGAATACCGCACTGAGTCAATGCGGTCTTAGCCTCTCTGGTGTCAACACTCTGTCTGATTTTGGATTTTTTTTTTTTTTTTTCCCAAAATCAGACTTGACACCAGAGAGGCTGAATACCGCACTGAGTCAATGCGGTCTTAGCCTCTCTGGTGTCAACACTCTGTCTGATTTTGGATTTTTTTTTTTTTTTTCCAAAATCAGACTTGACACCAGAGAGGCTGAATACCGCACTGAGTCAATGCGGTCTTAGCCTCTCTGGTCTCAACACTCTGTCTGATTTTGGATTTTTTTTTTTTTTTTTCAAAATCAGACTTGACACCAGAGAGGCTGAATACCGCACTGAGTCAATGCGGTCTTAGCCTCTCTGGTGTCAACACTCTGTCTGATTTTGGATTTTTTTTTTTTTTTCCAAAATCAGACTTGACACCAGAGAGGCTGAATACCGCACTGAGTCAATGCGGTCTTAGCCTCTCTGGTGTCAACACTCTGTCTGATTTTGGATTTTTTTTTTTTTTTTTCCAAAATCAGACTTGACACCAGAGAGGCTGAATACCGCACTGAGTCAATGCGGTCTTAGCCTCTCTGGTCTCAACACTCTGTCTGATTTTGGATTTTTTTTTTTTTTTTTCCAAAATCAGACTTGACACCAGAGAGGCTGAATACCGCACTGAGTCAATGCGGTCTTAGCCTCTCTGGTGTCAACACTCTGTCTGATTTTGGATTTTTTTTTTTTTTTTCCAAAATCAGACTTGACACCAGAGAGGCTGAATACCGCACTGAGTCAATGCGGTCTTAGCCTCTCTGGTCTCAACACTCTGTCTGATTTTGGATTTTTTTTTTTTTTTTTCAAAAATCAGACTTGACACCAGAGAGGCTGAATACCGCACTGAGTCAATGCGGTCTTAGCCTCTCTGGTGTCAACACTCTGTCTGATTTTGGATTTTTTTTTTTTTTTTGCAAAATCAGACTTGACACCAGAGAGGCTGAATACCGCACTGAGTCAATGCAGTCTTAGCCTCTCTGGTCTCAACACTCTGTCTGATTTTGGATTTTTTTTTTTTTTTTTTTCCAAAATCAGACTTGACACCAGAGAGGCTGAATACCGCACTGAGTCAATGCGGTCTTAGCCTCTCTGGTGTCAACACTCTGTCTGATTTTGGATTTTTTTTTTTTTTTTTCCAAAATCAGACTTGACACCAGAGAGGCTGAATACCGCACTGAGTCAATGCGGTCTTAGCCTCTCTGGTCTCAACACTCTGTCTGATTTTGGATTTTTTTTTTTTTTTTTTCCAAAATCAGACTTGACACCAGAGAGGCTGAATACCGCACTGAGTCAATGCGGTCTTAGCATCTCTGGTGTCAACACTCTGTCTGATTTTGGATTTTTTTTTTTTTTTTCCAAAATCAGACTTGACACCAGAGAGGCTGAATACCGCACTGAGTCAATGCGGTCTTAGCCTCTCTGGTCTCAACACTCTGTCTGATTTTGGATTTTTTTTTTTTTTTTTCCAAAATCAGACTTGACACCAGAGAGGCTGAATACCGCACTGAGTCAATGCGGTCTTAGCCTCTCTGGTGTCAACACTCTGTCTGATTTTGGATTTTTTTTTTTTTTTCCAAAATCAGACTTGACACCAGAGAGGCTGAATACCGCACTGAGTCAATGCAGTCTTAGCCTCTCTGGTCTCAACACTCTGTCTGATTTTGGATTTTTTTTTTTTTTTTTCCCAAAATCAGACTTGACACCAGAGAGGCTGAATACCGCACTGAGTCAATGCAGTCTTAGCCTCTCTGGTGTCAACACTGTCTGATTTTGGATTTTTTTTTTTTTTTTTCCAAAATCAGACTTGACACCAGAGTGGCTGAATACCGCACTGAGTCAATGCGGTCTTAGCCTCTCTGGTCTCAACACTCTGTCTGATTTTGGATTTTTTTTTTTTTTTTTTTCCCAAAATCAGACTTGACACCAGAGAGGCTGAATACCGCACTGAGTCAATGCGGTCTTAGCCTCTCTGGTGTCAACACTGTCTGATTTTGGATTTTTTTTTTTTTTTTTCCAAAATCAGACTTGACACCAGAGAGGCTGAATACCGCACTGAGTCAATGCGGTCTTAGCCTCTCTGGTCTCAACACTCTGTCTGATTTTGGATTTTTTTTTTTTTTTTTCCAAAATCAGACTTGACACCAGAGAGGCTGAATACCGCACTGAGTCAATGCGGTCTTAGCCTCTCTGGTGTCAACACTCTGTCTGATTTTGGATTTTTTTTTTTTTTTTCCAAAATCAGACTTGACACCAGAGAGGCTGAATACCGCACTGAGTCAATGCGGTCTTAGCCTCTCTGGTCTCAACACTCTGTCTGATTTTGGATTTTTTTTTTTTTTTTTCAAAAATCAGACTTGACACCAGAGAGGCTGAATACCGCACTGAGTCAATGCGGTCTTAGCCTCTCTGGTGTCAACACTCTGTCTGATTTTGGATTTTTTTTTTTTTTTTCCAAAATCAGACTTGACACCAGAGAGGCTGAATACCGCACTGAGTCAATGCAGTCTTAGCCTCTCTGGTCTCAACACTCTGTCTGATTTTGGATTTTTTTTTTTTTTTTTTTCCAAAATCAGACTTGACACCAGAGAGGCTGAATACCGCACTGAGTCAATGCGGTCTTAGCCTCTCTGGTGTCAACACTCTGTCTGATTTTGGATTTTTTTTTTTTTTTTTCCAAAATCAGACTTGACACCAGAGAGGCTGAATACCGCACTGAGTCAATGCGGTCTTAGCCTCTCTGGTCTCAACACTCTGTCTGATTTTGGATTTTTTTTTTTTTTTTTTCCAAAATCAGACTTGACACCAGAGAGGCTGAATACCGCACTGAGTCAATGCGGTCTTAGCATCTCTGGTGTCAACACTCTGTCTGATTTTGGATTTTTTTTTTTTTTTTCCAAAATCAGACTTGACACCAGAGAGGCTGAATACCGCACTGAGTCAATGCGGTCTTAGCCTCTCTGGTCTCAACACTCTGTCTGATTTTGGATTTTTTTTTTTTTTTTTCCAAAATCAGACTTGACACCAGAGAGGCTGAATACCGCACTGAGTCAATGCGGTCTTAGCCTCTCTGGTGTCAACACTCTGTCTGATTTTGGATTTTTTTTTTTTTTTCCAAAATCAGACTTGACACCAGAGAGGCTGAATACCGCACTGAGTCAATGCAGTCTTAGCCTCTCTGGTCTCAACACTCTGTCTGATTTTGGATTTTTTTTTTTTTTTTTCCCAAAATCAGACTTGACACCAGAGAGGCTGAATACCGCACTGAGTCAATGCAGTCTTAGCCTCTCTGGTGTCAACACTGTCTGATTTTGGATTTTTTTTTTTTTTTTTCCAAAATCAGACTTGACACCAGAGTGGCTGAATACCGCACTGAGTCAATGCGGTCTTAGCCTCTCTGGTCTCAACACTCTGTCTGATTTTGGATTTTTTTTTTTTTTTTTTTCCCAAAATCAGACTTGACACCAGAGAGGCTGAATACCGCACTGAGTCAATGCGGTCTTAGCCTCTCTGGTGTCAACACTGTCTGATTTTGGATTTTTTTTTTTTTTTTTCCAAAATCAGACTTGACACCAGAGTGGCTGAATACCGCACTGAGTCAATGCGGTCTTAGCCTCTCTGGTGTCAACACTCTGTCTGATTTTGGATTTTTTTTTTTTTTTTTCCAAAATCAGACTTGACACCAGAGAGGCTGAATACCGCACTGAGTCAATGCGGTCTTAGCCTCTCTGGTCTCAACACTCTGTCTGATTTTGGATTTTTTTTTTTTTTTTTTTCAAAATCAGACTTGACACCAGAGAGGCTGAATACCGCACTGAGTCAATGCGGTCTTAGCCTCTCTGGTGTCAACACTCTGTCTGATTTTGGATTTTTTTTTTTTTTTTCCAAAATCAGACTTGACACCAGAGAGGCTGAATACCGCACTGAGTCAATGCGGTCTTAGCCTCTCTGGTCTCAACACTCTGTCTGATTTTGGATTTATTTATTTTTTTCCAAAATCAGACTTGACACCAGAGAGGCTGAATACCGCACTGAGTCAATGCGGTCTTAGGCTCTCTGGTCTCAACACTCTGTCTGATTTTGGATTTTTTTTTTTTTTTTTTTCCAAAATCAGACTTGACACCAGAGAGGCTGAATACCGCACTGAGTCAATGCGGTCTTAGCCTCTCTGGTCTCAACACTCTGTCTGATTTTGGATTTTTTTTTTTTTTTTTCCAAAATCAGACTTGACACCAGAGAGGCTGAATACCGCACTGAGTCAATGCGGTCTTAGCCTCTCTGGTCTCAACACTCTGTCTGATTTTGGATTTTTTTTTTTTTTTTTCCAAAATCAGACTTGACACCAGAGAGGCTGAATACCGCACTGAGTCAATGCGGTCTTAGCCTCTCTGGTGTCAACACTCTGTCTGATTTTGGATTATTTTATTTTTTTTCCAAAATCAGACTTGACACCAGAGAGGCTGAATACCGCACTGAGTCAATGCAGTCTTAGCCTCTCTGGTCTCAACACTCTGTCTGATTTTGGATTTTTTTTTTTTTTTTTTTTCCAAAATCAGACTTGACACCAGAGAGGCTGAATACCGCACTGAGTCAATGCGGTCTTAGCCTCTCTGGTGTCAACACTCTGTCTGATTTTGGATTTTTTTTTTTTTTTTTCCAAAATCAGACTTGACACCAGAGAGGCTGAATACCGCACTGAGTCAATGCGGTCTTAGCCTCTCTGGTCTCAACACTCTGTCTGATTTTGGATTTTTTTTTTTTTTTTTTTCCAAAATCAGACTTGACACCAGAGAGGCTGAATACCGCACTGAGTCAATGCGGTCTTAGCATCTCTGGTGTCAACACTCTGTCTGATTTTGGATTTTTTTTTTTTTTTTCCAAAATCAGACTTGACACCAGAGAGGCTGAATACCGCACTGAGTCAATGCGGTCTTAGCCTCTCTGGTCTCAACACTCTGTCTGATTTTGGATTTTTTTTTTTTTTTTTCCAAAATCAGACTTGACACCAGAGAGGCTGAATACCGCACTGAGTCAATGCGGTCTTAGCCTCTCTGGTGTCAACACTCTGTCTGATTTTGGATTTTTTTTTTTTTTTTCCAAAATCAGACTTGACACCAGAGAGGCTGAATACCGCACTGAGTCAATGCAGTCTTAGCCTCTCTGGTCTCAACACTCTGTCTGATTTTGGATTTTTTTTTTTTTTTTTTTCAAAATCAGACTTGACACCAGAGAGGCTGAATACCGCACTGAGTCAATGCGGTCTTAGCCTCTCTGGTGTCAACACTCTGTCTGATTTTGGATTTTTTTTTTTTTTTTTCCAAAATCAGACTTGACACCAGAGAGGCTGAATACCGCACTGAGTCAATGCAGTCTTAGCCTCTCTGGTCTCAACACTCTGTCTGATTTTGGATTTTTTTTTTTTTTTTTTTCAAAATCAGACTTGACACCAGAGAGGCTGAATACCGCACTGAGTCAATGCGGTCTTAGCCTCTCTGGTGTCAACACTCTGTCTGATTTTGGATTTTTTTTTTTTTTTTTCCAAAATCAGACTTGACACCAGAGAGGCTGAATACCGCACTGAGTCAATGCGGTCTTAGCCTCTCTGGTCTCAACACTCTGTCTGATTTTGGATTTTTTTTTTTTTTTTTTTCAAAATCAGACTTGACACCAGAGAGGCTGAATACCGCACTGATTCAATGCGGTCTTAGCCTCTCTGGTGTCAACACTCTGTCTGATTTTGGATTTTTTTTTTTTTTTTCCAAAATCAGACTTGACACCAGAGAGGCTGAATACCGCACTGAGTCAATGCGGTCTTAGCCTCTCTGGTCTCAACACTCTGTCTGATTTTGGATTTTTTTTTTTTTTTCCAAAATCAGACTTGACACCAGAGAGGCTGAATACCGCACTGAGTCAATGCGGTCTTAGGCTCTCTGGTCTCAACACTCTGTCTGATTTTGGATTTTTTTTTTTTTTTTTTCCAAAATCAGACTTGACACCAGAGAGGCTGAATACCGCACTGAGTCAATGCGGTCTTAGCCTCTCTGGTCTCAACACTCTGTCTGATTTTGGATTTTTTTTTTTTTTTTTCCAAAATCAGACTTGACACCAGAGAGGCTGAATACCGCACTGAGTCAATGCGGTCTTAGCCTCTCTGGTGTCAACACTCTGTCTGATTTTGGATTTTTTTTTTTTTTTTCCAAAATCAGACTTGACACCAGAGAGGCTGAATACCGCACTGAGTCAATGCAGTCTTAGCCTCTCTGGTCTCAACACTCTGTCTGATTTTGGATTTTTTTTTTTTTTTTTCCAAAATCAGACTTGACACCAGAGAGGCTGAATACCGCACTGAGTCAATGCGGTCTTAGCCTCTCTGGTCTCAACACTCTGTCTGATTTTGGATTTTTTTTTTTTTTTTTTTCCAAAATCAGACTTGACACCAGAGAGGCTGAATACCGCACTGAGTCAATGCGGTCTTAGCATCTCTGGTGTCAACACTCTGTCTGATTTTGGATTTTTTTTTTTTTTTTCCAAAATCAGACTTGACACCAGAGAGGCTGAATACCGCACTGAGTCAATGCGGTCTTAGCCTCTCTGGTCTCAACACTCTGTCTGATTTTGGATTTTTTTTTTTTTTTTTCCAAAATCAGACTTGACACCAGAGAGGCTGAATACCGCACTGAGTCAATGCGGTCTTAGCCTCTCTGGTGTCAACACTCTGTCTGATTTTGGATTTTTTTTTTTTTTTTTCCAAAATCAGACTTGACACCAGAGAGGCTGAATACCGCACTGAGTCAATGCGGTCTTAGCCTCTCTGGTGTCAACACTCTGTCTGATTTTGGATTTTTTTTTTTTTTTCCAAAATCAGACTTGACACCAGAGAGGCTGAATACCGCACTGAGTCAATGCAGTCTTAGCCTCTCTGGTCTCAACACTCTGTCTGATTTTGGATTTTTTTTTTTTTTTTTCCCAAAATCAGACTTGACACCAGAGAGGCTGAATACCGCACTGAGTCAATGCGGTCTTAGCCTCTCTGGTGTCAACACTGTCTGATTTTGGATTTTTTTTTTTTTTTTTCCAAAATCAGACTTGACACCAGAGTGGCTGAATACCGCACTGAGTCAATGCGGTCTTAGCCTCTCTGGTCTCAACACTCTGTCTGATTTTGGATTTTTTTTTTTTTTTTTCAAAAATCAGACTTGACACCAGAGAGGCTGAATACCGCACTGAGTCAATGCGGTCTTAGCCTCTCTGGTGTCAACACTCTGTCTGATTTTGGATTTTTTTTTTTTTTTTTCCAAAATCAGACTTGACACAGAGAGGCTGAATACCGCACTGAGTCAATGCGGTCTTAGCCTCTCTGGTCTCAACACTCTGTCTGATTTTGGATTTTTTTTTTTTTTTTTCCAAAATCAGACTTGACACCAGAGAGGCTGAATACCGCACTGAGTCAATGCGGTCTTAGCCTCTCTGGTCTCAACACTCTGTCTGATTTTGGATTTTTTTTTTTTTTTTCAAAAATCAGACTTGACACCAGAGAGGCTGAATACTGCACTGAGTCAATGCGGTCTTAGCCT
This sequence comes from Poromitra crassiceps, assembly GCF_964638095.1. Classification (NCBI taxonomy): domain Eukaryota; kingdom Metazoa; phylum Chordata; class Actinopteri; order Beryciformes; family Melamphaidae; genus Poromitra; species Poromitra crassiceps. The sequence continues at coordinate 4,306 of NW_028150844.1, read as the reverse complement.
CTCTGGTCTCAACACTCTGTCTGATTTTGGATTTTTTTTTTTTTTTTTTTCAAAATCAGACTTGACACCAGAGAGGCTGAATACCGCACTGAGTCAATGCGGTCTTAGCCTCTCTGGTGTCAACACTCTGTATGATTTTGGATTTTTTTATTTTTTTTTTCAAAAATCAGACTTGACACCAGAGAGGCTGAATACCGCACTGAGTCAATGCGGTCTTAGCCTCTCTGGTCTCAACACTCTGTCTGATTTTGGATTTTTTTTTTTTTTTTTCCAAAATCAGACTTGACACCAGAGAGGCTGAATACCGCACTGAGTCAATGCGGTCTTAGCCTCTCTGGTGTCAACACTCTGTCTGATTTTGGATTTTTTTTTTTTTTTCCAAAATCAGACTTGACACCAGAGAGGCTGAATACCGCACTGAGTCAATGCGGTCTTAGCCTCTCTGGTGTCAACACTCTGTCTGATTTTGGATTTTTTTTTTTTTTTTCCAAAATCAGACTTGACACCAGAGAGGCTGAATACCGCACTGAGTCAATGCGGTCTTAGCCTCTCTGGTCTCAACACTCTGTCTGATTTTGGATTTTTTTTTTTTTTTTCCAAAATCAGACTTGACACCAGAGAGGCTGAATACCGCACTGAGTCAATGCGGTCTTAGCCTCTCTGGTGTCAACACTCTGTCTTATTTTGGATTTTTTTTTTTTTTTTTCCAAAATCAGACTTGACACCAGAGAGGCTGAATACCGCACTGAGTCAAATGCGGTCTTAGCCTCTCTGGTGTCAACACTCTGTCTGATTTTGGATTTTTTTTTTTTTTTTTCCCAAAATCAGACTTGACACCAGAGAGGCTGAATACCGCACTGAGTCAATGCGGTCTTAGCCTCTCTGGTGTCAACACTCTGTCTGATTTTGGATTTTTTTTTTTTTTTTCCAAAATCAGACTTGACACCAGAGAGGCTGAATACCGCACTGAGTCAATGCGGTCTTAGCCTCTCTGGTCTCAACACTCTGTCTGATTTTGGATTTTTTTTTTTTTTTTTTCAAAAATCAGACTTGACACCAGAGAGGCTGAATACCGCACTGAGTCAATGCGGTCTTAGCCTCTCTGGTGTCAACACTCTGTCTGATTTTGGATTTTTTTTTTTTTTCCAAAAATCAGACTTGACACCAGAGAGGCTGAATACCGCACTGAGTCAATGCGGTCTTAGCCTCTCTGGTGTCAACACTCTGTCTGATTTTGGATTTTTTTTTTTTTTTTTCCAAAATCAGACTTGACACCAGAGAGGCTGAATACTGCACTGAGTCAATGCGGTCTTAGCCTCTCTGGTCTCAACACTCTGTCTGATTTTGGATTTTTTTTTTTTTTTTCCAAAATCAGACTTGACACCAGAGAGGCTGAATACCGCACTGAGTCAATGCGGTCTTAGCCTCTCTGGTGTCAACACTCTGTCTGATTTTGGATTTTTTTTTTTTTTTTCCAAAATCAGACTTGACACCAGAGAGGCTGAATACCGCACTGAGTCAATGCGGTCTTAGCCTCTCTGGTCTCAACACTCTGTCTGATTTTGGATTTTTTTTTTTTTTTTCAAAAATCAGACTTGACACCAGAGAGCTGAATACCGCACTGAGTCAATGCGGTCTTAGCCTCTCTGGTGTCAACACTCTGTCTGATTTTGGATTTTTTTTTTTTTTTCCAAAATCAGACTTGACACCAGAGAGGCTGAATACCGCACTGAGTCAATGCAGTCTTAGCCTCTCTGGTCTCAACACTCTGTCTGATTTTGGATTTTTTTTTTTTTTTTTTTCCAAAATCAGACTTGACACCAGAGAGGCTGAATACCGCACTGAGTCAATGCGGTCTTAGCCTCTCTGGTGTCAACACTCTGTCTGATTTTGGATTTTTTTTTTTTTTTTTTCCAAAATCAGACTTGACACCAGAGAGGCTGAATACCGCACTGAGTCAATGCGGTCTTAGCCTCTCTGGTCTCAACACTCTGTCTGATTTTGGATTTTTTTTTTTTTTTTTTCCAAAATCAGACTTGACACCAGAGAGGCTGAATACCGCACTGAGTCAATGCGGTCTTAGCATCTCTGTGTCAACACTCTGTCTGATTTTGGATTTTTTTTTTTTTTTTCCAAAATCAGACTTGACACCAGAGAGGCTGAATACCGCACTGAGTCAATGCGGTCTTAGCCTCTCTGGTCTCAACACTCTGTCTGATTTTGGATTTTTTTTTTTTTTTTTCCAAAATCAGACTTGACACCAGAGAGGCTGAATACCGCACTGAGTCAATGCGGTCTTAGCCTCTCTGGTGTCAACACTCTGTCTGATTTTGGATTTTTTTTTTTTTTTTCCAAAATCAGACTTGACACCAGAGAGGCTGAATACCGCACTGAGTCAATGCAGTCTTAGCCTCTCTGGTCTCAACACTCTGTCTGATTTGGATTTTTTTTTTTTTTTTTCCCAAAATCAGACTTGACACCAGAGAGGCTGAATACCGCACTGAGTCAATGCAGTCTTAGCCTCTCTGGTGTCAACACTGTCTGATTTTGGATTTTTTTTTTTTTTTTTCCAAAATCAGACTTGACACCAGAGTGGCTGAATACCGCACTGAGTCAATGCGGTCTTAGCCTCTCTGGTCTCAACACTCTGTCTGATTTTGGATTTTTTTTTTTTTTTTTTCCCAAAATCAGACTTGACACCAGAGAGGCTGAATACCGCACTGAGTCAATGCGGTCCTTAGCCTCTCTGGTGTCAACACTGTCTGATTTTGGATTTTTTTTTTTTTTTTTTCCAAATCAGACTTGACACCAGAGTGGCTGAATACCGCACTGAGTCAATGCGGTCTTAGCCTCTCTGGTGTCAACACTCTGTCTGATTTTGGATTTTTTTTTTTTTTTTTTCCAAAATCAGACTTGACACCAGAGAGGCTGAATACCGCACTGAGTCAATGCGGTCTTAGCCTCTCTGGTCTCAACACTCTGTCTGATTTTGGATTTTTTTTTTTTTTTTTTCAAAATCAGACTTGACACCAGAGAGGCTGAATACCGCACTGAGTCAATGCGGTCTTAGCCTCTCTGGTGTCAACACTCTGTCTGATTTTGGATTTTTTTTTTTTTTTTCCAAAATCAGACTTGACACCAGAGAGGCTGAATACCGCACTGAGTCAATGCGGTCTTAGCCTCTCTGGTCTCAACACTCTGTCTGATTTTGGATTTATTTATTTTTTTCCAAAATCAGACTTGACACCAGAGAGGCTGAATACCCGCACTGAGTCAATGCGGTCTTAGGCTCTCTGGTCTCAACACTCTGTCTGATTTTGGATTTTTATTTTTTTTTTTTTTCCAAAATCAGACTTGACACCAGAGAGGCTGAATACCGCACTGAGTCAATGCGGTCTTAGCCTCTCTGGTCTCAACACTCTGTCTGATTTTGGATTTTTTTTTTTTTTTTTCAAAATCAGACTTGACACCAGAGAGGCTGAATACCGCACTGAGTCAATGCGGTCTTAGCCTCTCTGGTGTCAACACTCTGTCTGATTTTGGATTTTTTTTTTTTTTTCAAAATCAGACTTGACACCAGAGAGGCTGAATACCGCACTGAGTCAATGCGGTCTTAGCCTCTCTGGTCTCAACACTCTGTCTGATTTTGGATTTATTTTTTTTTTTCCAAAATCAGACTTGACACCAGAGAGGCTGAATACCGCACTGAGTCAATGCGGTCTTAGGCCTCTCTGGTCTCAACACTCTGTCTGATTTTGGATTTTTTTTTTATTTTTTTTCCAAAATCAGACTTGACACCAGAGAGGCTGAATACCGCACTGAGTCAATGCGGTCTTAGGCCTCTCTGGTCTCAACACTCTGTCTGATTTTGGATTTTTTTTTTTTTTTTTTTTCCAAAATCAGACTTGACACCAGAGAGGCTGAATACCGCACTGAGTCAATGCGGTCTACTTAGCCTCTCTGGTCAACACTCTGTCTGATTTTGATTTTTTTTTTTTTTTTTTCCAAAATCAGACTTGACACCAGAGAGGCTGAATACCGCACTGAGTCAATGCGGTCTTAGCCTCTCTGGTCTCAACACTCTGTCTGATTTTGGATTTTTTTTTTTTTTTTTTTCCAAAATCAGACTTGACACCAGAGAGGCTGAATACCGCACTGAGTCAATGCGGTCTTAGCCTCTCTGGTCTCAACACTCTGTCTGATTTTGGATTTTTTTTTTTTTTTTTTAAATCAGACTTGACACCAGAGAGGCTGAATACCGCACTGAGTCAATGCGCGGTCTTAGCCTCTCTGGTGTCAACACTCT
>NW_028150845.1:17500-20000 GCF_964638095.1 Poromitra crassiceps | reverse complement strand
CTCCAGGCAGTGAGGGTCCATGCCTGGGTGTTGTGGTGCACTGGGCCTGGGGACCCCGACTTGGTGACCGGCGTCCAGCCAGAGGTCCGCGGGCCCCAGCTTTGGACTCCCCAGTGAGCTCCAGGCAGTGAGGGTCCATGCCTGGGTGTTGTGGTGCACTGGGCCTGGGGACCCCGACTTGGTGACCGGCGTCCAGCCAGAGGGCCGCGGGCCCCAGCTTGGGACTCCCCAGTGAGCTCCAGGCAGTGAGGGTCCATGCCTGGGTGTTGTATCCCGCCCAGGGGTGCACTGGGCCTGGGGACCCCGACTTGGTCCTCGGCGTCCAGCCAGAGGGCCGCGGGCCCCAGCTTTGGACTCCCCAGTGAGCTCCAGGCAGTGAGGGTCCATGCCTGGGTGTTGTATCCCGCCCAGGGGTGCACTGGGCCTGGGGACCCCGACTTGGTCACCGGCGTCCAGCCAGAGGGCCGCGGGCCCCAGCTTGGGAAGCCCCAGGCAGTGGGGGGTCCATGCCTGCCTGTTGTACCCCGCCCAGGGCGCACCAAAGTCGGGTAGAAAAAGTTGGAAAACAGGTCAAAAATCTTCTAAGTGTTGAGCACTGTGACTGCCAGCGCTATAACAGCCTCTCTGGTGTACACGGTGCTGGGGGGAATTGCAAAGTAGTGCCATCGGGTAGGTAGGAAGCGTCTTCCCATGAGCAAGCCGAAAATTTTCTAAGTGTTGACACCAGAGAGGCTAAAAGCGCTGGGAGTCACTGTGCTGTAACAGCCTCTCTGGTGTCAGCACTTAGAAAAAAAACCAAAAAAAAAAAAAAAAATTTTTTTTTTGGTTTTTTTTCTAAGTGCTGACACCAGAGAGGCTAAAAGCGCAGTGACTCACTGCGCTATTCAGCCTCTCTGGTGTCAGCACTTAGAAGATTTTCGGCTGGCACAGGGTAATCCTTCCCCAGGGTACTCCTGGCCTGGCACAGGGTAATCCTGGCCTGGCACAGGGTAATCCTTACCCAGGGTACTCCTGGCCTGGCACAGGGTACTCCTGGCCTGGCACAGGGTATTCCTGGCCTTGCCCAGGGTATTCCAAAAAGTTTCTAAGTGCTGACACCAGAGAGGCTGTAGCCTCTCTGGTGTAACACGGTGCTGGGGGGAATTGCAAAGTAGTGCCTCCGGGAATATAGAAACCTGGTTTTCGGCTACTGGGACCTCCAGGACGGAGGGCCCGGGCAGTGCACAGAACGGATCCGACCGTAGGTGAGACCTCCGCGGGGAGGTTTGCAGGGGTGGTAGGCCCCCTGCACGGAGCTCACGGAGGCTCCAGGCTGCCCTCCGGGGCTCGACTCTGCTGCAGCCCCAGCTCGGGTGCAGGGTGTCGGGCCCGCAGCAGTCTATCGCAGCCCCCTCTGGAGCTCGCACATGGAGCTCCAGGCTGCCTCAGGGGCTCGGCTCTGCTGCATCCCCAGGTTGGATGCATGGTGTCGGGCAGGCAGCAGTCCATCGCTCACCCCCCCTCTGGAGCTCTGAGCTCCAGGCTGCCTCAGGGGCTCGGCTCTGCTGCATCCCCAGGTTGGATGCATGGTGTCGGGCAGGCAGCAGTCCATCGCTCACCCCCCCTCTGGAGCTCTGAGCTCCAGGCTGCCTCAGGGGCTCGACTCTGCTGCATCCCCAGGTTGGATGCATGGTGTCGGGCAGGCAGCAGTGCAACACGGACCCACACATCACACCCACCCTGACCGATTGGCAAACGTGACCCGCCATCGGAGGGCCCCCGCCGGCCAGCTTAGCTGGTGTTCGGGCGGACGGTTCCTCCGGCCTGCGGGTTCGCCTCTAGACGCGGGGGGCAGCAGTCCATCGCTCACCCCCCCTCTGGAGCTCTGAGCTCCAGGCTGCCTCAGGGGCTCGACTCTGCTGCATCCCCAGGTTGGATGCATGGTGTCGGGCAGGCAGCAGTCCATCGCTCACCCCCCCTCTGGAGCTCTGAGCTCCAGGCTGCCTCAGGGGCTCGACTCTGCTGCATCCCCAGGTTGGATGCAGGGTGTCGGGCGGGCAGCAGTCCATCGCTCACCCCTCTGGTTCTCGGCTCTGAGGAGCTGCCTGGGTCTCTGGTGGGACGCCCAGGGGCAGACGCTTTGTACTTTCGGGCAGATACTACTTTGCAATTCCCCCCAGCACCCTGTACACCAGACAGGCAGGGAGCGCTGGGAGTCACTGTGCTCTCAGCCTCTCTGGTGTCAACACTCTGTCAGAAGGATTACCCTGTGCCAGCCGAAAATCTTCTAAGTGTTGCAGGAATACCCTGGGCAAGGAATACCCTGGGCAAGTGTTGACACCAGAGAGGCTAAAAGCACAGTGACTGCCAGCGCTTGCGGCTTTAGCCTCTCTGGTCTAACACGGTGCTGGGGGGAATTGCAAAGTAGTGCCTCCGTGAAAGTAGAAACCTGGTTTTCGGCTACTGGGACCTCCAGGACGGAGGGCCGGGCAGTGCACAGAACGGATCCGACCGTAGGTGA
>NW_028150845.1:2500-7500 GCF_964638095.1 Poromitra crassiceps | reverse complement strand
TATGGTGGCTGACAGAGGGGCCCCAGGCCTGGGTAGGGGATGGGTGGTGATAGGGGACTTGCCTGGGTGTCTGGTACCCGAGAGAGGGGCTCTTAGCCTGGGCAGAGGCAGTGTGGAGGTAGGGGGCTGGCCTGGGTGTCTGGTACCCGAGATAGGGGCTCTTAGCCTGGGCAGAGGCAGTGTGGAGGTAAGGGGACCTGCCTGGGTCTATGGTACCCGAGATAGGGGCTCTTAGCCTGGGCAGAGGCAGTGTGGAGGTAGGGGGCTGGCCTGGGTGTCTGGTACCCGAGATAGGGGCTCTTAGCCTGGGCAGAGGCAGTGTGGAGGTAAGGGGACCTGCCTGGGTCTGTGGTACCCGAGATAGGGGCTCTTAGCCTGGGCAGAGGCAGTGTGGAGGTAAGGGGACATGCCTGGGTCTATGGTACCCGAGATAGGGGCTCTTAGCCTGGGCAGAGGCAGTGTGGAGGTAGGGGGCTGGCCTGGGTGTCTGGTACCCGAGATAGGGGCTCTTAGCCTGGGCAGAGGCAGTGTGGAGGTAAGGGGACCTGCCTGGGTCTGTGGTACCCGAGATAGGGGCTCTTAGCCTGGGCAGAGGCAGTGTGGAGGTAAGGGGACCTGCCTGGGTCTATGGTACCCGAGATAGGGGCTCTTAGCCTGGGCAGAGGCAGTGTGGAGGTAAGGGGACCTGCCTGGGTCTATGGTACCCGAGATAGGGGCTCTTAGCCTGGGCAGAGGCAGTGTGGAGGTAGGGGGGCTTGCCTGGGTGTTGTATCCCGCCCAGGGGTGCACTGGGCCTGGGGACCCCGACTTGGTCCTCGGCGTCCAGCCAGAGGGCCGCGGGCCCCAGCTTTGGACTCCCCAGTGAGCTCCAGGCAGTGAGGGTCCATGCCTGGGTGTTGTATCCCGCCCAGGGGTGCACTGGGCCTGGGGACCCCGACTTGGTGACCGGCGTCCAGCCAGAGGTCCGCGGGCCCCAGCTTTGGACTCCCCAGTGAGCTCCAGGCAGTGAGGGTCCATGCCTGGGTGTTGTGGTGCACTGGGCCTGGGGACCCCGACTTGGTGACCGGCGTCCAGCCAGAGGTCCGCGGGCCCCAGCTTTGGACTCCCCAGTGAGCTCCAGGCAGTGAGGGTCCATGCCTGGGTGTTGTGGTGCACTGGGCCTGGGGACCCCGACTTGGTGACCGGCGTCCAGCCAGAGGGCCGCGGGCCCCAGCTTGGGACTCCCCAGTGAGCTCCAGGCAGTGAGGGTCCATGCCTGGGTGTTGTATCCCGCCCAGGGGTGCACTGGGCCTGGGGACCCCGACTTGGTCCTCGGCGTCCAGCCAGAGGGCCGCGGGCCCCAGCTTTGGACTCCCCAGTGAGCTCCAGGCAGTGAGGGTCCATGCCTGGGTGTTGTATCCCGCCCAGGGGTGCACTGGGCCTGGGGACCCCGACTTGGTCACCGGCGTCCAGCCAGAGGGCCGCGGGCCCCAGCTTGGGAAGCCCCAGGCAGTGGGGGGTCCATGCCTGCCTGTTGTACCCCGCCCAGGGCGCACCAAAGTCGGGTAGAAAAAGTTGGAAAACAGGTCAAAAATCTTCTAAGTGTTGAGCACTGTGACTGCCAGCGCTATAACAGCCTCTCTGGTGTACACGGTGCTGGGGGGAATTGCAAAGTAGTGCCATCGGGTAGGTAGGAAGCGTCTTCCCATGAGCAAGCCGAAAATTTTCTAAGTGTTGACACCAGAGAGGCTAAAAGCGCTGGGAGTCACTGTGCTGTAACAGCCTCTCTGGTGTCAGCACTTAGAAAAAAAACCAAAAAAAAAAAAAAAAATTTTTTTTTTGGTTTTTTTTCTAAGTGCTGACACCAGAGAGGCTAAAAGCGCAGTGACTCACTGCGCTATTCAGCCTCTCTGGTGTCAGCACTTAGAAGATTTTCGGCTGGCACAGGGTAATCCTTCCCCAGGGTACTCCTGGCCTGGCACAGGGTAATCCTGGCCTGGCACAGGGTAATCCTTACCCAGGGTACTCCTGGCCTGGCACAGGGTACTCCTGGCCTGGCACAGGGTATTCCTGGCCTTGCCCAGGGTATTCCAAAAAGTTTCTAAGTGCTGACACCAGAGAGGCTGTAGCCTCTCTGGTGTAACACGGTGCTGGGGGGAATTGCAAAGTAGTGCCTCCGGGAATATAGAAACCTGGTTTTCGGCTACTGGGACCTCCAGGACGGAGGGCCCGGGCAGTGCACAGAACGGATCCGACCGTAGGTGAGACCTCCGCGGGGAGGTTTGCAGGGGTGGTAGGCCCCCTGCACGGAGCTCACGGAGGCTCCAGGCTGCCCTCCGGGGCTCGACTCTGCTGCAGCCCCAGCTCGGGTGCAGGGTGTCGGGCCCGCAGCAGTCTATCGCAGCCCCCTCTGGAGCTCGCACATGGAGCTCCAGGCTGCCTCAGGGGCTCGGCTCTGCTGCATCCCCAGGTTGGATGCATGGTGTCGGGCAGGCAGCAGTCCATCGCTCACCCCCCCTCTGGAGCTCTGAGCTCCAGGCTGCCTCAGGGGCTCGGCTCTGCTGCATCCCCAGGTTGGATGCATGGTGTCGGGCAGGCAGCAGTCCATCGCTCACCCCCCCTCTGGAGCTCTGAGCTCCAGGCTGCCTCAGGGGCTCGACTCTGCTGCATCCCCAGGTTGGATGCATGGTGTCGGGCAGGCAGCAGTGCAACACGGACCCACACATCACACCCACCCTGACCGATTGGCAAACGTGACCCGCCATCGGAGGGCCCCCGCCGGCCAGCTTAGCTGGTGTTCGGGCGGACGGTTCCTCCGGCCTGCGGGTTCGCCTCTAGACGCGGGGGGCAGCAGTCCATCGCTCACCCCCCCTCTGGAGCTCTGAGCTCCAGGCTGCCTCAGGGGCTCGACTCTGCTGCATCCCCAGGTTGGATGCATGGTGTCGGGCAGGCAGCAGTCCATCGCTCACCCCCCCTCTGGAGCTCTGAGCTCCAGGCTGCCTCAGGGGCTCGACTCTGCTGCATCCCCAGGTTGGATGCAGGGTGTCGGGCGGGCAGCAGTCCATCGCTCACCCCTCTGGTTCTCGGCTCTGAGGAGCTGCCTGGGTCTCTGGTGGGACGCCCAGGGGCAGACGCTTTGTACTTTCGGGCAGATACTACTTTGCAATTCCCCCCAGCACCCTGTACACCAGACAGGCAGGGAGCGCTGGGAGTCACTGTGCTCTCAGCCTCTCTGGTGTCAACACTCTGTCAGAAGGATTACCCTGTGCCAGCCGAAAATCTTCTAAGTGTTGCAGGAATACCCTGGGCAAGGAATACCCTGGGCAAGTGTTGACACCAGAGAGGCTAAAAGCACAGTGACTGCCAGCGCTTGCGGCTTTAGCCTCTCTGGTCTAACACGGTGCTGGGGGGAATTGCAAAGTAGTGCCTCCGTGAAAGTAGAAACCTGGTTTTCGGCTACTGGGACCTCCAGGACGGAGGGCCGGGCAGTGCACAGAACGGATCCGACCGTAGGTGAGACCTCCGCGGGGAGGTTTGCAGGGGTGGTAGGCCCCCTGCACGGAGCTCACGGAGCTCCAGGCTGCCCCTCCGGGGCTCGACTCTGCTGCAGCCCCAGCTCGGGTGCAGGGTGTCGGGCCCGCAGCAGTCCATCACGCCCGCTCTGGAGCTCGCACATGGAGCTCCAGGCTGCCTCAGGGGCTCGACTCTGCTGCATCCCCAGGTTGGATGCACGGTGTCGGGCAGGCAGCAGTCCATCACGCCCGCTCTGGAGCTCGCACATGGAGCTCCAGGCTGCCTCAGGGGCTCGACTCTGCTGCATCCCCAGGTTGGATGCACGGTGTCGGGCAGGCAGCAGTCCATCACGCCCGCTCTGGAGCTCGCACATGGAGCTCCAGGCTGCCTCAGGGGCTCGACTCTGCTGCATCCCCAGGTTGGATGCACGGTGTCGGGCAGGCAGCAGTCCATCACGCCCGCTCTGGAGCTCGCACATGGAGCTCCAGGCTGCCTCAGGGGCTCGACTCTGCTGCATCCCCAGGTTGGATGCACGGTGTCGGGCAGGCAGCAGTCCATCACGCCCGCTCTGGAGCTCGCACATGGAGCTCCAGGCTGCCTCAGGGGCTCGACTCTGCTGCATCCCCAGGTTGGATGCACGGTGTCGGGCAGGCAGCAGTCCATCACGCCCGCTCTGGAGCTCGCACATGGAGCTCCAGGCTGCCTCAGGGGCTCGACTCTGCTGCATCCCCAGGTTGGATGCACGGTGTCGGGCAGGCAGCAGTCCATCACGCCCGCTCTGGAGCTCGCACATGGAGCTCCAGGCTGCCTCAGGGGCTCGACTCTGCTGCATCCCCAGGTTGGATGCACGGTGTCGGGCAGGCAGCAGTCCATCACGCCCGCTCTGGAGCTCGCACATGGAGCTCCAGGCTGCCTCAGGGGCTCGACTCTGCTGCATCCCCAGGTTGGATGCAGGGTGTCGGGCGGGCAGCAGTCCATCGCTCACCCCTCTGGTTCTCGGCTCTGAGGAGCTGCCTGGGTCTCTGGTGGGACGCCCAGGGGCAGACGCTTTGTACTTTCGGGCAGATACTACTTTGCAATTCCCCCCAGCACCCTGTACACCAGACAGGCAGGGAGCGCTGGGAGTCACTGTGCTCTCAGCCTCTCTGGTGTCAACACTCTCTCAGAAGGATTACCCTGTGCAAGCCGAAAATCTTCTAAGTGTTGAAGGAATACCCTGGGCAAGGAATACCCTGGGCAAGTGTTGACACCAGAGAGGCTAAAAGCACAGTGACTGCCAGCGCTTGTGGCTTTAGCCTCTCTGGTCTAACACGGTGCTGGGGGGAATTGCAAAGTAGTGCCTCCGGGAAAGTAGAAACCTGGTTTTCGGCTACTGGGACCTCCAGGACGGAGTGCCGGGCAGTGCACAGAACGGATCCGACCGTAGGTGAGACCTCCGCGGGGAGGTTTGCAGGGGTGGTAGGCCCCCTGCACGGAGCTCACGGAGCTCCAGGCTGCCCTCCGGGGCT
>NW_028150846.1:25000-28217 GCF_964638095.1 Poromitra crassiceps | reverse complement strand
AACACCACGCCATCATCCCCTCTGTTCAGCCATGATGAAAAGATGAGGAGTGAGACAGAACGTGCGGCGGACTCCCGTTACGAGCCGAGGGTCAAAGTCAAGCAAGGCTTTATCGCAGCAGTCGGGTCTCACATGCCTAAGATTGATCTCCTGTGGCCTTGTGGGTAATGGCTGGAGGGGAGGCAGGTAAGAGGAAGTTAAGCAGCTGTGGAACATTGTGCCATTCTGTGATGGCTGTGGCTGCTGCCCAGAATAAAGGTATTTCATAAGACCTGTCCAGGGGAGTCTGGGTAGTGTACAGGTAAAAAGCACTCGCCTACAACCGCGGAAACCCAAGTTCAATTCCTGATAGACAGAGAGGTACTTCCTGTCTGCGGCTGTGAAGCCGGTGGGTTATGAGTCCTGGTCGCTGCACTAGTGCCTCTTCTGTCTAGCAGTGTGAGTGCAAGCAACTGTGTGTGTTTCTCATAGCCTACTGGTGATGGTGAAACCCTCTGACCCCCTTCCCCTCACTCATCCCCTCTTCCAGTGCACTTCCCTGGCACCCTTCCCCAGTGCTGGTAACACTGTCGATGCAGTAATTTTAAAGATTTAAAATATAATTTTGAAATAGAGATCTATCTTAAAACGATCTATTTTGAAGCCACGCTGAAGCTACACAGCGCTATGGCAGTTTCATTTTGGCGTCCTTGTTAACAGGCGAGACCATTCACACCATGCGCACGCCATGCCATACTGAAGCCATGCTGCAGCGATAGTTTCAGCTTTTGTTCTATTTTCAAAGCATGCAGTGCGCTGCGCCTCGAGCTGCCAGGCATGAAGTCAATGCAAGTTGTGAGCGGGGGAAGGGCGAGCCGAGCGAGGCGCTGAGGAAAAGAGAGTGTTACAGTACCTTGTGTTTCTTCTGGTGCTACCGGTTTAGCGTGGCACTCAGCTTCTGTTAAGCCCTGCTTCTGAATAGCGTCTGGTGTGAACCGACCGAGCCGAGGGTTAGCCTAGTGCCCTGATTACACTTAACTGTATATAGTAAAGCAGCCATTAAAGAGCATGGGGCAGGTTAGAGACCCCAATCAGTCAATGTGTAGGTGAATTATGGAGGAACTTGATTTTCACATTAAGACACTTACATATACACTACAGTGACTTCTGGGGTCGTTTTATTTTTTGAACTTTTATTTTGACATCTTGGACCCCAAAACTCTGACGTCAGAGTAGGGAGTCGCCAGGCATGCCCGTCTGTCCCTCTGTCTGTCATCACTTAGGTCAGGGCTGTCAGTCACACACTATGGATGCTAACGCCGGTTTTCAGGAGGAAGAGGAGGTAGCAAATGTTTATGCACATGCATGTGATGGGCCTCAGGCTAATTTTGACAGTGAAAGAGAGCAGGAACAGCCCACAACGGACCGCGGAGAGAGAGTTGTGAAGGAGCTTGAAAGCAGCGGAGGCGGGCTGAGGTGCGGACTGTAATTTGACACACACACAAGCGAGCGGAGGCGGGCCGAGGTGCGGACTGTAATTCGATACACACGCACGCACGCACACACACACACACACACACACACACACACACACACACACACACACGCGCGCGCGCAAAAGTGACGTATGTGTCCAGCCATCTGGCCGAGAGCCGAAGTCCCGAACACAGTGAGAAAACCTCCCGAAGCTGCTGCTGCAGCGGGGTGCATATTGTCCGGCCAGCCGACCGAGAGGCATGCGAGCCGGGCACAGTTGGGGTGTGTGAGGTGGCTGGCTGTGGAGGTGGCGGTTTCTCCTCCTCCTTCTTTCTCTTTTCACAGCAGAGCGGACCCCAGGCTGCAGACAGCCCGGAGCAGAGCAGAGCAGAGCAGAGCAGAGCAGAGCAGAGCAGAGCAGAGCAGAGCAGCGGGGAGGAAGGAGCCGCAGCCTCCCCCTCCCTCGAGTGAAGAGAGAGCGTGTCACACAGCGTAGACACACACACACACACACACACACACACACCGAGTGAGAGAGAGAGAGAGGGGGGGACTGACGGAGGGCGGCGGCCCCTCCACTCGCTCTTTCCCCTCCCTCCCTCCCTCCCGGAGCGAGTGAGAGAGACGAAAAAGAGAGAGATAGAGAGCGTGTCACCGCGCAGACAGCAGGTACACACACACACACACACACACACACACACCGAGTGAGAGAGAGAGAGAGAGCGAGTGAGAGAGAGAGAGAGAGATAGAAAGAGTGTCACGCAGACAGGCAGCAGCAGCAGAGTGGAGCTGACTTGTTATCTGCATGCAGGAACCTGGCGACACCCGACCCAAAACTCACTGACAACGACTTACTACAGGCAGCTACTGACTAAACTACTAACTATATACTAAAAACTAACTAGTGATTAACCTACCAACTGACCGACCGATTAATTGGCTGACTGATTGACTTTTGACTAGCGTAGGCCTACGTACCTGACTAGCTGCCCTGAAATGCGACTGACCATGAAATTGACGACATTGAGAGGGGAGAGATAGACACGCACGCACGCGAGAGCCACTCCCCACTCTGACGTAGCAGGCTTTTTCTTGTCACAATAAAAGTCTGTTATTTCCTTCTGAAAAAGGAAGGTGTTTTTCTCCATATTTTTTTTCAAACTTTTTTTTTTTTTTTTTTAATGATGCATTAACTTTTCAAATATACATAGGGACAAGGTTAAGTATACATTTAGCAAAGGAATTACCCTGCTCCATGCTCTTTAAGTACTTCTAAATGACTGTGATTCCAGTGTTCAATGAAAGTCCTGTAAAAGCTCACAACAAGCAGGTTTACATAGTACTTTTCAAGCCGTTTGGAAAGGTGTAATCTAGATAATTGAACAGAGTTGTAAACATGTCAAGTAGTTAACTGGCATTGCAGGGACACAAGCCTGTCTGTGAAACAGTTTGTGATGCATGTATAACATGAAGCATCACTGACTCATAATGTAACAGTTTCTGTTCTTTCTCCAATGAATCCAATGAATAATTAGGTTCCAGACAACTTTCCAAGATCAGTGTGCTGTGCTCTGGCAAGAATGTGAGAACAACTGACATGAGTTTCTCCTGTTAAACTGAAACACTAGTGTGCTTAATTAGGGAAAGACTTTCCAGCCTTAGCAGTAGCCTGTGTCAAAGTGAAAACCAGTGCTTTTAAAACATCCCCTTGACGCACGCGCACACACACACACACACACACACACACACACACACACACACA
>NW_028150846.1:17500-20000 GCF_964638095.1 Poromitra crassiceps | reverse complement strand
TATGTTTTAAATATGTTATTTTTGAAATACACATCTTGATGCTCGTATTGTTTCATGTGACCTCTGCTCCACTGTCATCGGGCGGAGTTTGCTGCAAAGATCTGTTGCATGGTCTCCTGCAAGCATATGGAGAAGCACACCTGGGCCAAAAGTTCATTCAGGCGTATATCAGTCGCTATCGAAACTAACAGACGTCTGCATGTATTTGATGTGGTTTTGACCGTATGGAAAGAGCGCATCGTGTAGATTATCCAGCAAACGAAGATGTCTCTAAAAGCCCGTAGAAGAGAGGGGGGGAGTTTCCACATCCTGCCCACAATAAACTCACCTGCAGCTACTTGTGTCTAGAGGGTCACCGAAAGATCACTTTTAACAGTTCATTAACATTTCAGGGACACATAATTAAGTTAAAATTGATATGATAAAATAATAGATAGCATGTGTGTATTAATCTTTTCTTCCATAGGTCTATTGATTTAACAAACAACATATGTTTAGAGGAGTGAGGTTTTCCAGCCAAATGCTTTTTGTCTGATTGCGTGGAGCAACAGGATGTAGAGATTTACCAGCATATATTATATAAATTCATCTTTTCTGTTTATTCAAAAATACACATGAATAATCAAATGCTTTTTGATACAAATGTATATTGAAATATGCATAAGATGGATTTTTAACTCTTACGGTACGCCCCCACAAAAAATGGCTTGAGGCGGATGGAAGATAACATTTCTCTTTTCAGGACTACTAAGGAGCCAATATGAGACCATGATCCCTGATGTTTGCTGATGTTGCAGTTTTGGGTGTTGAATAACTTCAAATTGCCTTACTGGTTACACAAAGAGGGCTATATAATAGTTAGATAAATATTAGCTTATTATTGTTACTACGGCAACTTTAGGCTGAGAAATAAATGTATAGTCAAATTAGTTGATAAATGGTAAGTGCTAATTAATAAGTGTCTTCATCCAAACAGAATAAGGATGAAGCTGCTTTCTCTGTTGTGATAAAAAATGAAACTATCCCTGCTCTTTTTACACTTCTTAGAGAGGTGGTTTTCGACCCAGGGATAGTGAGTCTGAGCTGTCTGAAAACTAGTTCAGCTCCAGACTAAATATAGTTGAATTTGATTCAATCTAGGATGTAGATTAGAATAATTAGTTTAAAGTAACCATATGTAATGTGTGTAGCTTTTAAAATAGAAGAAAATAGCTAAATTAGCTGACCCAAATTATAGAAGTTAAAAAAGGAATTTAAATGTATCAGGAGCATTAGTGTAGATGCTGAAATGTCATGTCACGTGATGCGGGCCTCAGGGAGAAGAACACCCGCCCACGAGGAAGGAAGAGATACTGAAGGAACACACCTCCATGCCTGACTAAATGATAAAAGAAAGGAGGAGACCAGTAAACGGGGTCTTTTCTGAATCTTGGTGTTCTCGACTGACAGCTGATTAGTGTTGTTGAGAAATGAGATAAGAACTGAACCGGAGGCTTCCGATTTAAATGGTATGCATATTTTACTTTGAAATTGCTCTGTGTTAACTGCACTTAATATTATATAAAAATATCCTATTACAAGAAATTCATTGTCATCTCTGGTTATTTGATATAAGTTGAAATCTGATTGAACATTGGGGGAAAAAGTTTATAACCATCTGTAAAATTCCTTCTGATCGGGAGAGGGGCTGAGCCCTGTCTCCCGCCAGGTCGGCCGGAGCTGGAGATCCTACATTTACCAATAGTGGTCAAGAGAAGGCTGTTTGGGGTCATTCATTCATTCATTCAGTCAGTTATAATGGGACGGAAAGGACGCTTCTTTCGGGGTCGCTTTGTCAGATGCCTTCTCGTTCTCGTTTCTTGTCTCGGGGTGGTGTTCCAATTGTCCTGCTTAAATGTTCACCCCCGCCCACTTGGGACGCTTGCTGAATTACAACGAGCGCACCTAGACACACACACACAAACACACATGCACGCATGCGCGTGCGCACGCGCACACAGGCTGCAACGGCTCGCAGTTGATCTATACCAGGCTCCATGGTTCGGCTGAACCGTGAAGGCTGCTTATTAAACAAATAAGTTTGTTAAAGAATATTTAACATTAAATTGTCAACACATCAGCATAATGGCGCAATTACAAATGTCAGAAAACCACCGAGTGCAGCGCTTGTTAGAAAATAGTGTTTTCCATGAAGACACCTGTCAGATATCTGTCAAGAGCTGAGGTGGCACAACATGTGACGGAGGTGGTAGCCTCCGAATTCTCTATGCAGGAAAAACCCTGATATTGGGGCTTTAATATCGGTATCGGCCGAAATGTTCATATTGAGAGGAAGCAATGTGGTAAATCTATGATTTATGCTCATTCATCAAGCACACTGAGCTGTTTGGCAGGGGAGGGGGGACCACCTAATTGGATTTAGGATGAGTGCCCCCTCTAGCTCTCTCTCTCTCTCTCTCTCTCTCTCTCTCTCTCTCTCTCTCTCGCGCCCCTTTCTCTC
>NW_028150846.1:0-15000 GCF_964638095.1 Poromitra crassiceps | reverse complement strand
ACACGTGTTGCCATTCTCATTTTGAATTTTCATTTCCTCTGTCGTCTCCCGCGTCCTCTCGTTTGGCTGAGCTGTTTCTTATGATCACTGCCTGCTGAGCACAATGCTTTATTGTTCGACACGGAATTGAAACCCTTTTTATTGTGTGGATAAAAGTTATTACGATTCCCGCATTGACTGCGCGGGTCATGAAATTTGGTACTTTTTTCTACCCGCCCCCCCTCCCCCCCTCCTCTCCTCCTCCTCTGCCAGGGTCACGGCCAAAGTGGCAGGGAATCCAAGGTCTCTTTGAACAAATACAGATCATAAAATGCTACCAGGAAGGGAAAGGGGGGGTTAATAGCAGAGAGGATTTGAGCCGGTAGCTAGAGATTAGGTTGCTGTGTTTTACTGGGCCAATTCTCCCAGAGTTATTCTCTGTGCTCTCCGGTCCATCTCTGGGCTTTATGGAGGGAGTGGTGTCCATAAAGTTACATGGGTGAAGGGACAGAGGATGGAAGTGTGTGCTCGAGTGTGTGAGTGTGTGTGTCGGTGATATATGTGTGTGCCTGTTTTTTCAAGGCCGACACTGACATGTGGTGCTGATATTCAATGTCTTTAAATTTGATATTAAAGCCACAGGAAATCCTCCCAAAATTTGAAATATCCTATTCACTGTTTCCCACATAAGTGCAGGATGAAAATCCCCTAAAACATCATTTAGATTGTAAGGGATAATGTACAGTGAACTGGTCATTGTTGGAAAATAACACGCGACAGGCTGATTCAGGCACCGACGCATAGCGGAGGGCAAAGGTGAAATTAGCTATATTGACCAAAACCATGTTTTGAGCCAGACTGTAACAATGCTTAATCCTGTTATAATGTGAAGCATTTTAACATGGGCTTAATGGGGAATGACTCCCTTTGGTGCCAGCGTCAAGTGGTCATTCGAGGAACTACACTGTACAGCTTTCAGTATCACTTCCTCTGCCAAACCCCAAGCTTGCCACCTGGTTGTGAGTTGTAATTTCTCTCACAAAACTATATTATTACGTAACCTTGCAGATTTTTAAGTGGGCATATGGGAATCCTGGAGCTTTCTTAGTGGGCTATACCATGGATGTATTAAAAGAACTGGATAGGGGACGTGCCACGCCCACCCATGCATTCGGACGGAGGTTGCTCACTGGCGCATGAAGCCATCATGGGGTTTTTTTCTTCCTGGTTTTACTTCCTGACCATGCGGCCCAAGGCGAAGTGCGCATGTGTGCCATGACGTATTCCATGACATCTCCCACCCCTCCCACCCTTGGATGTAGATGTAGATGAAGAAAATACACCCGTATACGGCTCTTAGTGGCTTCTGAAGAAAAAATGCCCCATACAAAAATATTTGATAATTAAAAGAGTCGTTTTAGACTTTGAGTGACACCCGGAAAAATTTCCCCTGCGTTTAACAGCTGCCGGGGGTCCCCATGCAAGTGGATGGGAATTTTCCTTTCTGGGCTGCATGGCGTCACGTGACTTGCAATACAGAGCTTCGCCAGCATGTTCAAATGGCTTCAAAGCCCAGCGCTATTCCTGGGGGCTTGGGCTATACAACATATACCTGCGTAACACATAGACTACACCACTGACTAGATCAATGCTGTATGGCTCGCTGACCACTATGTTTCACTCCTCTTGAGCCAATGTGGTGCCATTACCTGAACCGGCTGCCAGGGGCAACGGGCCGGCTCCACGGGATTGGAATGCAGCCATGTGTGTGTGGGTGGATGGCAGACAATCTGTCACTTGTTTACACTTTCTATAGCTCTCTGTGAGTGCTGTACATCTCTATCTGTCTGTCCATGATGTCTCCCTCCTGCTCAGATTACATCTGCTTTTTCTCTGGTCTTTCTCTCTCTCTCTCTCTCCCTCTCTCTCTCTCTCTCTCTCTCTCCTCCTTGCTCTTCCTGTGTATCTGTCTCACTCTGTAAATCACTATTATGCCACGGCCTCCTCATGAGATGTGTTGTTGTGAGCTGCTAGCACTGGATCACTCTTGACCAGAAGCCAGCAAGAGTGAAATCACTATTGATTTGCGTAATGGACGGCATGATGGCGTGATGATGTCACAGGATGAGGCACACAGCCTTCTCCCCGCCGGCTGTCTGGAGACGCCACCAATAGGCCTGTTATCGATCTGTCACTTAGGTGTTGCTTTTTTTCTACCATTGATCTCTCCTTATCACCTTATCTCTGGCCAACGACCGGAAAGTGACCCGGAATTAAGACAGAGAAAGAAATGCTGATGATCCAGAGGGCTGCTCCTTTACAGCCCACGCTGCACTGTTATCAGGGAAAGCTTATGGAGCAGCCACAAACGACAGCCATGGCTCGGACAGAAAAATCAATGCTTTTCTTCCTCTGTTGGAGTGACTCTAAAAGCATTTTCTATACTGCTTTTCAGCTGCATTTATGAATCTTTCAGCAGCTGACTCTTCTCTCTCTCTATCTTAACATCTGGGACAGGGCTTAAGTGGCTGAGATCTTCTCCCCTCCACTCCCCCTCAGCCCTCTCCTAGTCTATAAGAGCTGGCTGAAACTGAATCTCTTGCTTTTGCAGGGACAGAGAGACACTTTCGTTATGGACATGAAGTCATGTGCTTTGTTTGCAGATTGCAAATGGATTCAAATTTCATTTACTTGGGGAAGACAGGCGGTTGGGGATTTCGACTTCTGTGTTTAGTGAAATGTTTTTAATAAGAAAAGTGTAAACCAATATACCTGCTGTCTTGACGGTGGTGCCATGAAGAATGTGTAACGGATAGTGAATGTGCGAAACTTTCCTCCGCATGTTTGCTCGCCCAAACTAGCCCAAACTACACATCTCTGATATCCTGAACACTTTCATATTGGCAGGACCCACGCTTGTTCCTCCACCTCTTGACAATCAGTGGATAGAAGCAACTAGATAAGCCTTGTTCCTCCACCTCTTGACAATCAGTGGATAGAAGCAACTGGATAGGCCTTGGAATATATTGTGTTCAATTTGTCAAGTCTTCTCAGCTGTGAAGGAAGGGGAAGAGGAGGAAGAGGCTCTGGCTGCCAGCCCAGGCGACTGGCTCTGGGCTGTTTGTCTAACTTGTCCCATTCAGCCGTTGATGGAGGCATTATTTGCAGTTGCAGTAAGGACGAGCTGCAGCAGATTTGTGTGGAATGCGAGGGGTTTTCTCAGCTCCTGGCTAGTGGATAGAGGGCTAAGACACTAAATAATCCCTCTACAAGTGCAATATGAACAAAATCCTCCATGGAGAAAATCCCATGTTTACTTGGACATACAGTTCCACCACCTCCATACGCTTTGTTGGAGACATGGTTGAAATGCACGTATTCTCACAAACTTCCTGTCCTGTCTATGAGGAGATACAGTCAATTAAATTCTATTTGGCAACATGTAAAACCTGGTATCTCAAAAAAAGAAAGAAAGTGGGTTGATCCCATCGTAAGATGTTCTCTAGTTTCAAATTGTGAACATGTTCTGCTCATTTGGGTGAACTTGAACTTCTACCTCCTCCTGCACATCTCTGTCTGTCAAATGGATGCTCGCTACGCTGACAGACAAGCATGCGCGGCGCCAGGGGGGGGCTAGGGGGGGCTTCAGCCCCCCCTGAAATTAGCCAAGCCCCCCCTAAGCCCCCCCTGGAAATTTCTTTGGAGAAAAACAATTTATAACACTAAACTAGGCTAATACATCATAGAAGTGAAAATTCCCAGCATCCTTGAACACAGCATCAGTGGCTGTCTGCACCGGGCCGGCCCATTTTCTATAGAGGGGTTCTCCCCATACTGGCGCGTATTATTGCATGGTGTGATAGAAGGACCTCCCCTCTGCTCTGCTCAAAGTGGCCTGTTCCATCTCCAAGGCAAAGCGTCTCTCAAGTAACCGCGGAAGTTAAACTTCCATAAGACATGTCAATATCTACGGAAAATGGACATAAAACAAGCGTCTAGCGTTAGTATCGCGCGCCTTTATATTGATCAAGCGTTTATGTTGATGGCTATCACAAAGGAGATACTTTATTTTGCTTTGTACACGGACTGGACTGGAGTGGACAGCACAGGTTCTAGGATCGAGCGCATTAACAGGTAGGCTGCCTGCCAGCCCAGGGCATTGAATTTATATTTGATATATACATAATGGCTTTGTTAAGACTGCGTTGCCTACTGTGCTGTTGTGTTTTTTGGCCGCCGTGCTCATGCGTGTGGTGTGAATGTGAACATAACGCCGGGATTGCACTGGTTGCATTTGCGTTGCGTTGCAGCTGTTCTCCGGTTTCACTCCGTGCTCTGTGCTCCGCCAACACTAACCGGCTGCGTGCAGAGCACGTCGCGGCTCCGCTCCACCAGACAGCTGGAGTGATGAGACCGACAGGTTCTCACGGTGAAATCGAGCGAGACAATTTGTATGTTGGATAAATACAACAACAAACAGGCAGAAGATCATTGTTCCCAACTGGAGAAGCAGAGGAGGGGTGGGCTTGCTTGGTGTTGTCCTTGTAAAAAGGATGTGTTGTGTCATATATTATTTTGTGGTTTTCCACTTCAATTATGAACTTTTCCTCATACTTGTTTGTCCTCTGGCTTGATATTGAATGCTGTAAACACCTCTGCCCTGTTGATTTCATGCCTGGCTCCGCCCAACTTGCTGGGCTTTGCTTGATTTACCATCTAAATGCGTGTGCTGCATATAGCCTTGTGTAACTGGACTCATCAGTCTCAACATACAGTGTGACATAGGGCTAAATACACAGTCAGTCTTCAGCTCATTGAAGCACTTACATGCATAATGTTGGGTTGGGGATTTGGCTCTCAAAGGAAAAGCAGTGGGCCCTCCTTGTCTAATATTAGAGCCTAATTCACACCCTATCAATCATATTATTATTATTTCTTATGTTAGTGGTTCTCAACTTTTTTACACAAGTACCTGAGAAATTACCACCATATGAATGTATGAGAGGGAGGGGCCCCCGCGTACCACCAGTGGTACCTGTACCACAGGTTGAGAAGAGAACCACTGTCTATTTATGTAGAAAAAGTTAGCCCCTGCTGTAAATATTTAAGCCCCCCCTTAGCCCCCCCAGCCACAATTGGCTGGAGCCGCTACTGCAGACAAGTCTGCATTTGCAACAGTTGTGGAGCGCCTGAAGAAGAATATTACCTTTGCTCGTCCTAGTGAAGTCACAGCTTGTTGTTTAAATGGTGTGCCCTGCTAGGTCACCCGCTGCTGTTTATATTGCCATGGCCTCTGTGGCTGTGGCAGCGCTGACGTGATGAGCATTGTAAGGGCGTCTGGGGAGCGGTGGCCCCGCCCTCACTTTAAACGCTGCAGGACCCCAGAGATGGACGCTCACGCCTAAAGTGTCTTTCTGTGTCGGGCCGGACGAGCTGTTTTGTTACTGGGCAACTAAAAATAAAGCCTCTGACCTTGGCTGGCCAACGATGACAGAGTGAAGCAGAGAGGTGATGGGAGAGAGATAGCTGTGGGAGAGAGACACAGAGAGAGACACAGAGAGAGACACAGAGAGAGAGAGAGAGAGAGAGAGAGAGAGAGAGAGAGAGAGAGAGAGAGAGAGAGAGAGAGGAGTAAACAGATGATGTGGGGAGTGGAGAAGAGATGGAGAAAATCACAGTATGTATAGCAGCACCATGGTCTTCAAAAGCCAAATTCAGAAGTTAGATGTTTCACTTGACTTTTTCATTGTGAAAATAATTTTGTACAAATCAAGTCTGTTCTTTATTGAACAACATTCTAATCCATAACAAGAAATAAAAGTTGCATTGTTGTGAAAACCTAGAATATAAAACAAATATTTACATTTTTATGATTGTATGCTTCCATAATCCTATTTGTATGCAAATGAGTTTGGGGGAATGTACTTGCTCATCTATTAGTTTACTTAACAGCAGCATGTACAGTATATCACAATGTCTTTATGATGGTAGGACGATGCATTTTATAGCCTAATAAAGCACATTGTTGTATAAGAAGTACTTCTATTTATACGCTTTAATCTATCTATGGTTCAGTTGCTAATGTTAACCACAAAATCTTCTACCAAACATGACTGTATTCTCCACAGAAGAGATGAAGGCTGCTGATCAACTAGGGAGCCAGAGAGCTGAGTCTGTATTTCATGGTCAAAAATGCACCGTGGGAATGTACAGAACCTGTACTTGTTTACTCAGTGCAGCCCTGCACCTGAACAGGAGGCTGAGAGGAATGGAGTGAAACACTCTGCTTTCAAACTTGACTGACAGCTACAGAGGAAGCACACAAAAAGCAGTGAGGGAATAAAAGTGAAATATTATAATGTGAGCCGACATGGTAGAAAGGGAAAGGTAGAATCTGTGGAATAAGTAGAGGAACACAGTTCCTTTCATGTTGCAAACTGGAGCTGTATTATATCACTTAGCTCTCTGTTGGCTCTCTGGGCCGTTCTTCTCTGATGCAGTCAAATGAAGTGGATTACTCACAGTCAGAGGGACTGTAATGATGTCATCTGTCTCCTGTCATCAGTGCTGTTGTCTGCAAGTGTTACAGATGTTAGTTCAAGTTTGATGCTCCTTGATGAACATCACAACCATTCATTGGACTCATTTGAGTCATTGTTATCTCCTCATCGTGTCTGTGTGTGTGACGTGTGTGTGTGTGTGTGTGTGTGTGTGTGTGTGTGTGTGTGTGTGTGTGTGCTGCACACGCGCGTGCGCGCGTGTAACAGAGTTAATGTAAGTCCAGAATGGTAGCGAGTAAGTTGGTTAAACTCACTCCCCAGTATAAAGGCCCGTTAACCAGCTCCGCCAAGGGAGCTAGCTCTCTCGGCATATCGGTTAGCGTGTGTGCTTCCTGCTTCGTAAGCGAAGGAAAATGCTGGAGTGAATCCTGCCTCCACCCCAGGGCTTACATACTGTACATTTACATACATTACAAATTAAATACACAATAAAGCCAAAGGCTTATTTCCATTGACCCCCTATAAGGGAGGAGGAGGGGGGGGGGGGTGAACACTTTGTTGCCAGAACTGTCAACACTACGCACAGACTACATGCGTGCATGTACATGTGCACGAGCCGGTGTACTGTATGCCTGATGGTGGGGGAGAGCGCCTCAACATTTATATATTTATGTCATAAATTGTACTAACAAGGCTTTTGTCACATCCAATAAAGTACATCAGATGTGCAGCACCAACTCATGTGAACACTGCTGTGATACATGTTTTGAGCTTCAGTGACACTGTGACAGAGACAATTATGCCTCTGCACACACAGCCAATCACATCACTTCCACTCAAGCAAAACGTTTGTCAGTACCTTTGTTTCCCCGCCCTCTTTCTGATCTCCAGGACATTAGAAACTATCTTTCATTAAAGATGAAACACCTGTCAGAACAGGGACATGTTACATTGCTGTTGAGTCAAATGGGAATTTCCCTCGGAAGTGAGAGGACTTGAAACAATGAGATGCTAAATGGAGGATCTCTCTCTCTCTCTCTCTCTCTCTGGATCTCTCTCTCTCTCTCTCTCTCTCTCTCTCTCTCTCTCTCTCTCTCTCTGGAGCTCTCTCTCTCTGGAGCTCTCTCTCTCTGGAGCTCTCTCTCTCTCTCTCTCTCTGGAGCTCTCTGGGGCTCTCTCTGGAGCTCTCTCTCTCTCTGGAGCTCTCTCTCTCTCTCTCTGGAGCTCTCTCTCTCTCTCTCTGGATCTCTCTCTCTCTCTCTCTCTCTCTCTCTCTCTCTCTGATGTGACTGATGTCAGATCAAAGATAGTGAGGAAGGTAAGGTAGTGATAGTTCCGATGATGATATTATTAACAATCCGTCTCTTGTGTTGTGTTTAACTCCGCTACATGACAACCATTTCTGCCTATAAAAATGGCGTGCAGTCCATTGTCCTTGTACTGAGGCAGTTTTCGTGCAAAGGCAGTGGACTCATCAATACAGTTAAACAGGGTCCTGTCCTGCTCGTAGTCGTCTCTTGGGAGGGACGAAACAGCAGAAAAGTGCTGAAGCAAATAGGCGAGCCTCCGCTGTGAAAACGACCGCTAGGCTAATTAGCCGGCTGTAAACGTTAATGTGAAACCGTGCGATTCCAAAGCGGTTCTCCTCCTTTCCCTCATTTCCACTGGCAAAGACAGCCCCCCGTCTGTAATGGAATTAATGAAGGAACAGAAAATGACCTGGTTTGAGAAGTAAGCGAATGTGATATGTGCTCTACAGTAATTAGGGCCGACACAGTGAAGTGCTTAGTGCCCGACTATTCCCATGAGGACCAGCCATGATTATGATGGCATTGCTGTCTCTTCTTCCTCTCCATGATGAAGAGCTTTTTATTGTTCCACTGCCTTTACAAAAAGAGAGAGAGAGAAAAGGAGAGATCAGCATCGGTTGATGAAAGAGAGCTTTCAGAAAAGTGCCACCATCACAAAAAGTGCCTCATTTCATCTCAATGGGGGACCATCACTCTGCCACTTTTTGTCTCACAGTCCTCCCTCTCTTTGAGCTTCACGAGACGTACAGTAGAAGCCTCATCACAAACCATACAGAAACTCACAGGAAGGTGTGGACAGATCTTTTTGTCACTACATTGTGATCTCCTGGAAGGCGTGATGCAGTGGATGTCAGCGCTGCTTAGAATAAGACACGTCATGTTGTTTTGCTGAGCTTTTAAGAAAAGTGTGCATGTGCAGCTCAGCATTATCACACCGCTGTGGCCCCACAGCCTGCTCTTTCTCATGGGATGCAGATTACCCACCAGTGTCTATTTCAGAGAAACTATCCCCATAATCCAGCCTATCTGCTGACCTGCTGCATGAAGCACCTTCACAGAACTAAGGTCGAGGACAACTTACTTCTCCAAAGCCTGACAACACTGTCAAAATTCAAAGCCATGGAGAGGAGAGTTATGGGTAGTGTAGTTTGGAGAGCAGAGTAGAGTGTAGTAGAGCAAAGAATGACAATTTACTGAGAGTCACAAAACGTGACAAGACTATTCATGTCACTAATATACTTTGTTTTGAGTAACGTTAGTGTTATAAGTAGTAGTATTTGGAAAAATCACAGAGCTGTTTTCAAGGGGCGAGCTGACCATTTCCTGTCACTATTATATACAGTATGTGTGTGCATGTGTGTGTGTGTGTGTGTGTGTGTGTGTGTGTGCCCAGCCCAGACCTAACAACGCCAGGTGAGGGAGTGTTTGCTGTACGTGTGGTGGCCTGCAAAAACCCTTTTTTGCTATTTCCATAAATTCAAAACTCTCTCCTATTGATAACTTTTTAAATGACTGCAATAGCTCTCTCAGATCAAAAGTTATGAGTACTTTAATCTGTTACTTTAATCTGTTATGTGTAAGTAAAACGTGAGAAAAATGGCTTTAAACATTCCACAACGTGGAATTTTCTACAGTGGCATTCCACCCAAACCATAAAAATAAATACTTTTCTCTTTTGTTTTAAGAAAATAATTATTCACCATGACGTACTATGGAGTACATAGTACTCACTCAAAATCGCTCATAGTCACTCATAGTACTACTCACTCAAAATCCCAAAATACCTGCAAAACATTTTTTTAACTTCTTTGGCTCATTACCAACAACAACGACATGTGAAGGGTTCTCCCAGGCCGCCACATTAGGTGGCAGCTCTGCCAGCTCCTGTTCAGGCTGTAAGTGGGTTGCCTTCATGGGGAAATGGATGGATTAATTGAAATTGAGCACAGATACACTTAACACAACCATGAAGGCAACACCGCACAGGGACACTGTGTGTTTGTGTGTGGGTAATATGTCCATACCAGCAGTCCAATACCTGTGGATAATGCTCAACCTGACAAACCATTAGTGAGGACTAATGCACTGCTAACCATTTCCCATTGTGTTGCGTGTGCAGACTGACAATGAAGAGCATCTGTTGCAGGCAACAGAAACTGACCTGGATCTGGAGCTGTCCTCGGTCCTGAAACTGAACAAGCCCAATGGCGAACAGCACAAAACAAGGACAGCCAACAGTGAGCAGCAAACATAGAGAGTTGAACCAGGTTTAGCAGGTTGTACCTATGCGCTGTAAAGTGAGACTATCATGCATTATCTCACTCACAGTATTTTAATTAAGATCGTGTTGGCCTGTTAGTCAGCTTTCCTCTGTGTGGGTGTCCATTACAAAAGCCTGTCCTCATCTCATCGTGCTGCAGTTGTCGAGTGTGAAGATCTGTTACTTTTCTCTCTGACTCTCTCTACTTTCACTCTTCCTCTAATTCTCTCCATCTTCTCCCTGTGATCATTTCCTCTGAGGTCAGCTAGACCCAGCTGGTGGAGAGGGACAGGTCACACCCTATCAATCTGTGCAACCCTTTTCTACTCATCTACGTGTGTGTGTGTGTGTGTGTGTGTGTGTGTGTGTGTGTGTGCGTGCGTGTGTGCGTGCGTGCGCATTTGTGTGCGTGTGTGTGTGTCTGTGTGTGTGTGTGTGTGTGTGTGTGTGTGCGTGCGTGCGTGTAATCTCCCAGCACTGAGAAATGGAAGGCAGCACACTGGCAAGATTGGAGGGGAGGCACGTGATTGGAGAAACAAGCTAGTAGAGTAGAGGAAGAGGATGACTGAAGTGGTGGTAGATGAGCACCTTTGAAAATCTTGGAGAGCACTTGGGTGAGTGTGAATGTCTGAGTGGTGTGTACTCCTCCATGTAGGCCATGATAGCAGATAGCAGAACACCAGGGGACCATGGAAAGTGTCTGCCAAGACACTTAAAACTTCTAACAAGGTTGATTATCCCAAATAAGATTCCTGAAAGCCAGATGAGCACCCCCCCCCCCCTCTCTCTCTCTCTCTCACCTACAGTGAAGCCAGAGCCACGTTTTCAGACAAGGTTGTTCTGAAGAACAAAAAAAAGCAGAAAGAAAACAGGTTGCCAGTAATGTTCAAGACAGCACCACAGTTTATCATACATACACAGAGACACCACCACACAGACAGTGGCAGGTGCTGAATGCTGACAGGCCATGTGCACAGGAATAACAGAAAGTATACACGGCAGTCTAAACATTCTGACTGATCTCTTCATAACTACAATTTAAGTTAATTAATAGAGTAATTATGGATGTTTCACTCACCAATTGTTGTCCATTCTCAGCCCGCTGTAGTTTAATGTAGACTGAAGACTTGTGTAACATCCAGAACAAAATAATCCAAACAGGTTAACGAAATTTGTACACATGATGGTCCCTTTTTAAACTTCCTCCTGCCAACCACTTTGTCCTTTTCCATGTTTATGTCCCATTCAACACGCTGCAAAGTGAGGTTGGACAGTCTGGCCTCATCCATGCAGGAACCCAAATAGCTCTTAATGAGCCTTAAATGGCTGAAACTCCAGTCAGCAGTGGCACTGCTGAATGGTTTTGTAAATTCTATGGAGAATGGTCAGATGCTGGATCCATCTCGTTGGCAATGAGGAATGGTAGGACTGCATCTGTGTTAAGATCCATGGCTAACTCAGAATACAATGTATGAAAAGAGTGGACCTCATTCACGACTTCTTGAGTACCGTGAACAGTTTGGCCATTTCTCTGAAAAGCGATTCTCAAACTGCCCCACAAAAATATCGAGGATGTAAAAATATACCTCAGTTTTAAAGTGACATCTGTCTGCTGTGCATTGCGTCATTGTGTGTCCTCATTGAAATGCCTCTTCCTCTTGCAGACTCTTTCCTCTGCAAACTCAGTGGTTGCATTGCTTTCTCTGGCCATCTTTTTCCCATGGTGATGATGATGAAGATGCCAAAGTCATTCATTCACATGGACGTTTAGTGAAGGGGCAGGGCTAGGGAATAGGGGCTGTAGCTAGGGATGGGTAGATCATAGTCTCACGTGGTCAGACCCATCACAAGTCAGCATTTCTGGGTTTTGCTGCAGGAAAAGCTGTGGCAAGCCTCTGATTGGCTGGGCTGTAACAGATGTCCGACTTTGTGCCTGTATTGGTGCATCTTTCAAAATGTACCGCCCCACGAGTTGTGTCACGCAAATAAGGAGGTCTGTGGTTGGTCAATTCATGTCTGTCAAGCATTTTGTTTTGGTCTTACCCACATGTCACGAGTTGTGCCCCAGAGGGGGGAGTGGGTAGGGTGATGCAGTGATGTGGATGGTAATCCGGCTTCCCACCCGCAGACACAGCCAATCATGCCTATATGGACAGCAGACCAAGCCGGAGGTAACACGGGGGCACGAACCTGCTACCCTTGTGTTGGTCGGCAGGGAATCTACCGCTACACTACCCGGGCGCCAGAAAATGGCAAGTTTTGACAAAGATTTGAATTGTGCAATAAAGCAGGCCTGCTTGGTACTTTCGGTGGATGGTTGTAAAGATAACAGAGCCTTTTTCCCGCTAGACCAGGAGCCAGACTCTCTCCTGCGCTGGTACAGCATGAAACGGAGAGTCTGGCAAGCGAGACTACAGTGTGTGTGATTTAAGTGCGACACCAGTCGAAGTCTCATGTCCAAGTCCCCATCTCTGACATACACACACACGCACGCACGCACGCACGCACGCACGCACGCACGCACGCACGCACACACACACACACACACACACACACACACACACACACACACACACACACACACACACACACACACACACACACACACACACACACAGTCACTGCGAGACCCACAGCTAGATTCTAAAACAAGTTTTTATTGGCCAATTTACAGAAAGTGCTGTAGTGACCATTCCAAAGGAAAACAGACCAAAGAGTCCAGAAGAAAAAGAAAAAACTAAAAAAATGTTTTACACATTATACAAGGTTTTCATGTTAATTTTCACCGTCCTCATCCTCCTCTTCTAAAACAAACGTCAGGACAACATTAGGGCTCGGGCCGATGCAAAGTCTACCAAAGGTTCAGGGGGGGGGGTGCAAAGAGGAAGGTGACGTCACAAGACGGGGTGTCACAGTAGATGAGGAAAACTCCTAAACAACATTATGAGATCTTTACATGAACATAGAGATATACACAGGCTCTCCCAGCTACACCCAAAGGAGGGGCCGTCAAAGGTTCACTAGGCTAGAGAGGGGAAACAAGGAAAAATCTTGCCTAGTGAGGCTTCAACTGATCCAGTCTCTATGGGGGCAGTGGTGCGTCCATCCAAAAAAACAAACCCGACAACCGGAATGGTCTGAACATCGAGCGCTAGAAACACACACAGAGGGCCGAGGGGGCGCAGTCAGTTCTGTACAGACTGTCGGAGGCTAAGGTTTTAGGGTGTGGACATACATATAAAGGGGGGTGGCATCTATGTTGTGTACAAGTGGAGAGAGGGTGGGTTGCTGGGTTGGGTGGGGGTCACCTACTATACTCTACTCGGTATTTACATGAAAGGAGCGTATAAAAATGTACAATTCTCCTCTCTTTCCAAGTCTAAAAACCAGAACTCAAACCTCTCCACTAGTTCACATGACATCTGCAACAGCACAGCGATCAAAACGTATTTTTATTTATTTTTTCTTGAGTGCCGTCGGAAAGAAATGCTATATCTGTAAAATCACCTGGATTTGCCACTCGGGCTGGAATAAACGCTGATAAATAAGAGAAAATATACAAACCAAAAATAGTTTCACTTTCTTAAAGCAACACAATATATATTTTTTCCTCTTAAATAAAGACAGTTTTGCATTTGCATGGGACATCAGACATCTCATCTCATCTGTGGAATGCAGGTTTTGATTGACAAAGGGAGAAATTGTTTTCACTGTAGACTGTGGCTATGATGGCATAGACTGTAATGTCACTATAGACTGTGGCTGTGGCATAGACTGTAATGTCACTATAGACTGTGGCTGTGGCATAGACTGTAATGGGAGATAAGACCATTCTGGAGGAAAAACATTGAATTGGTGAACTGTCCTTTTTTCGTAGTCAAAATAAGGAGGATGAAAATCTGCTTGGCGAGCAGTTTTAGTGTCAATTATTTTGCTGACAGTGGTATGTTTTCATTACAGGCTCAGTACAAAACGGGAGGTTTTCTGGCAAGGCTAAGGTTAAATCATTGCACTGGGTGATTGTGTGTTTGAAAGTGTATTCATGAATCTTGGGCTGTGTACCATCTTCTCTGATAGTAACCACCAGCAGGGGGAGATATTACCTCACTTTTAGAGTCTTGACGTCAACGTCACATTGAACAGAAAGTCTTTTTGTTTCAACCAGATGACGTGAGGTTTCTTTATGCGTCTCGTTGAGTGTTTGTGTGTGTGTGTGTGTGTGTGTGTGTGTGTGTGTGTGCCTGTGTGTGTGTGTGTGTGTGCGTGTGTGTGTGTGTGTGTGTGTGTGTGTGTGTGTGTGTGCGCGTGTGCGTGCTTGTACGTGTATGTGTGTGTGTGAGTGTGTGTTCTAATAAGATATCGTTGTTTTGTCCCGCTTTTGTCCCTGCTTGCTGGGCTGCTGCATGCTGGGTAGCTGGACATCCACCTCCTCCTCGCTGTCGTCCGATTCGGCACTGGTGATGTCATCCTCCTCTTCATCATCATCGTCCTCCTCTTCCTCTTCCTCTTCCTCCTCCTCACTGGCCTCCTCCTCAGGGGACCGGGGCTCCACAAAGCTCTGTTAGATAGATTGAGATCTCATGAGGTCGGGTCACAGTCGAGGGAGCAGGTGCAGCAATATTTACAACAGGGCACTAGATGAAACAGCGGCTGATGGGCCCAGATTCATCATAAAGAGTTTTCCTAACCTCAAGCCTAAAGTCTGTTTCGCTGCGGTTGTTGAAGAGGGCGTAATTAAAAAAAAAGGATAGTTTCGGTCCTTGATTATGATTGGCTGAGCCACGTTCGAAGCCATTGTAAAATACCTGATAAATACACACATCAAGTATTACTGTGCCAAACAGCGTCTGTGTGTTGCTGCGTCTGCATGTTGCTTGGCAACCATTCTTCTACAGTATGTCGCGGCTGAAGGACTACATTGCCTGACGGAAGAACTATTATTTGTTAAGAA